>NW_025336345.1:1473228-1493935 GCF_004798865.1 Varanus komodoensis | reverse complement strand
CCGGGCTGGGCTCGTCGGCTTCGCCCGCCTCCTCGTACGGCGGGAGCCCGTCGGAGCTGGGCGGGCGGCTGGCGGGGCGGCGGCGGGCGGCGGCGGCGGCGGCGCCGGGGGCTCCGCGCAAGGAGCGCCGCCGCACCGAGAGCCTGAACAGCGCCTTCGCCGAGCTGCGCGAGTGCATCCCCAACGTGCCGGCCGACACGAAGCTTTCCAAGATCAAGACGCTGCGCCTGGCCACCAGCTACATCGCCTACCTCATGGAGGTGCTCGCCAAGGACGGCCCCGCTGCCGAGGGCTTCAAGGCCGAGCTCAAGAAGGCCGAGCCCCGCGACGCCAAGAGGAAGCGCGAGCAGCAGCCGGTAAGGTCGGGCGCCGCGCCGGGCCGGGCGCGCCCGGGGACGGGGACGGGCGGCGATGCGTGCGCGGCGCCCGCGCCTGGACGGGGCCCAGGTCCGAGCGCCCGGGGCTGGGTCGGGGCTTGCTGGTGGAGGGCGGCAGCGGTGTGTCCTGCCCGCTCCCGCCTGGACTGCCGAGCCCAAAGCTCAGCTGACCGGTCCCTAAGAGGCGAGCGAAGTGGCCGTGCGCTCTCGGAAACAGCACGTGGAGTGGGCTGGGGGAGAATAGTGACCCCCCCCCCGCTCCACCCAAGGCATGTATAGCAGGAAGGACTGGATTTTGCACATGCTCAGGGCCACTGTTTCCACAGTCGCGTGGCGGCTCCTTCGATTCACTGGATCGCCATAAACGGCAACCGCGCCCTCCCCGCACAAACGTGTTCCCAGGGCATTGTCAGATTAGAGCCAGACCAAGCGGTGCTTTGACTAACTAAAAGGAGTTCAGTTGCGTTCAGTGGGACTAAACGTGTTTAATTCGGATCCAATCTGTGCGAACGGAATGCGTTGTGACTGGAGTTAATCCCGCACGCCTCCTTCTTCAGGCTGAACTGGTGCAGCCCAGAGGATACGCACCTCGGTGGGAAACAGCAGGCGGTGCAGGGGTGCGGGCGAGGTAGACTGATCCATCTTGCTACAGAATTCACAGCTGTATCTCGAGAACTCAGTGCCCCGTCCGTCCGTCCGTCCACGTGCATTACTCGAAAGTAAGCACAACTTGACTTTGGTGGCCTCCGCTATTATTTTGCTATCTCGGCAGTACTTTCTGTGAGTTTGACTTGCAGGGAAACCCTGGCGTTCCGGTGGGTAGGGTCTATCGAAGGACTTACACTGCCTAGGCTGGGACCTCATGAGGTGCACTTAAAGTAGGAATACTTAGCTGCTATTTAAATTCGTGGAATCGTGACTAACTCAAGGTCAATTGATTCCAATGGGTCTATGCTTTGAGACTCAGTCTTGGGCAGGTTCAGAGAGAAAAAAGACCTACAATTCCCAGCGTGCTCCAGCCAGTCATGACTAGAGCATGTTGGGAAATGTAGGATTTTTTCCCCCTCTCTCAAAACAATCATGGGACTGCACCCTAAATCTGGATCTAGCCTCATGTATAGATGCAAGTGGACAAGCATCTGGACAGCCATCTGAGAAGGACGGTTTAACCTGGAGTCCTGGGCTTTGGACCCAATGGCCTTCTGGAGCCTTCCAGCTCTACCACTCTATGATTCTGTACAACTTGAGTTCTGCAGGCGGTTTAAGTCTGTAGCAACACACACACTTTTTTAAAGATGTTGCACTGGAGCAGGGCATCAGTGACTAACTCCTGTGGAATGTGCTTAGGATGGTGGGCACATTTAATTGGAGATAAAGCCCGTGGTCTCCATTAAAGGCATCCAAAGTAGTACTTGAACTGGCCGATGGGCTGAGATGAAGCTTGGGTGGGTGGGCCTGTGTTAGGCATTGCCGAGCTTTTTCCTTTGAAGGATGCATAAGACGATGCCCTAAAATGAAATGCTGCCCTAAAATGAAATGCTGCGTTAGCCGTGTCGTGTGACTCCCCACCTCCCCGAGCAGTGTTTCCTGAACCATTAGCCTCCATGGGGGCGACGCTTGCAACTGGGCGGGGGGGGGGGACCCCCGCAGTCTTGGATGGCTGTTCGGCAGATTCCCTCCTTGCTCCATAGGCTGAATCCTTCCAGGTAGCTGCATTTGCCTGGACGCACTGCGCGGAAGTGTGCCCGGGACTGCTCTGTGCGCTCTCTTGCCTTCTGAGGAAAATGGTCTTGAGCAGTGAGGAGCAGGAGGCCTGGAGGTGCGTGTGGCACGGAACATTGCTGTGACGTGGGCGGATTCTTCCAGCCGGCCATCAGCTCCCCACCCACTGCCCCACCTCTGCCCCCATCCCCGGGAAAGCTGCCCTGGCCTCATGCCTGCTGCCAGCCACGCTTATGTGGTGGAAAGCCTCATTTTGTTAGGCCTAATCCCGAGTTCCCCAGTAGGGAGTAGCTTGTGGGAGGTGGACCATCTTTCATGCCCCTCATATAGAGGTCCTTCCTGAAGTATTTATTTCATGTCCACAAATAACACTACCGAAAATACTCCTGCATCCCGCAGCAGGCCATCCATGATCCAAGCCCAGGCCTTTCCGCCCCACTCCCGACCTGTTTTTCTCTCGCCCACCCGAGACACCGATGGTGCAACTCGAGAAGCGTAGCCCGAGGCTCCCGTCTTGAAGGCTCTGTTGACAGGAGAACCCCGCGGGGTTTGCCTCTGAGTAAACGTGTTCCGACCAGGTTTAGCCCCTGTTCGGTCGGCCTGAGGGCTTTCTTCCGGACAAGGAGGCGCTGGAGGGGAGAAGGCCCGCCAGGCTGAGAGGCCTTGCCGCTGCCCTGCAGGCTGCCGCGCGCAAGACCTGCGCCTATCCTTCCACGCGAACGGCCCCGGGGTTGCGCCGCGCCTGCGGCTCGGAACTCGCTGTCCCGGCGCCGGCTCGCTTGGCGCCGCCGGCTGATTTTGCGCCCTGAAAAGGAGCAGGCGCGGCCCCTCGGAGGAGGGAGGGCTGCTCGCAGCGCCGAGCGGGGCGCCAGCGCCGAGATCGCGCGCAGTCCTGCTCGCGGTGCAGCAGGGCGCTTCTCGGGGCTCAGAGGAAGCCCTTCCGGCGACGGGCGCGCGTGTTTAGCACAGGCCTGTCTGCTGCAAAGAGCCTCTTGCTCCGTGCTTTCTGCTGCCTCAGAGGAGAGCCGCCCCTTGTGGCGAATGGAGCGTCCAGGGGCGGTGGCGGGACGGCGTGTTCTGTTGTGTATATTTCGCTAGAGCATTAATCTGCCGAGTGTGGCTCCTTTGGTAGCCAAGAGGGTGCCCACTTACAGGAGGAGAGCACTGGCAAGCTGCGGAGGGGGCTTGAAGGCGGAACTATAGCAAACTGTGTGTGTAACTGTGCGGCTGGAATTGAACTGAGGGGACCCTCCCCAACAGAGTCTTGAGCGGTGGGGGGGGGGGAATGTGAAGCGCTGCTCTGAAAGAAGGCCTGCCTGGCTTGCTGGACCCTTTCAGGCGAGCACTCCGAAGGGCAGCGTTTTGACAAACGATAAAGCGCAGCGATTCAAACCTTCTGCAGAAGAAATGCCCCATTTCCCAGGAGCTGCCCAGAGGCCGTCATTATAGTCACGTTAAATGCTGCGACGCTTACTTGCGAGTAAGTGCAGCTGAACCCCGTGGCATTGGCTTCCGAGTGAAGGAGGCATCGATCGGGCTGCAATAACGGCCCCAGCCGCCTTTATAAAGGTGGCCAGAATGAAACGCACGGCTTCTCGCTCCCCACTGGTAGCGGGGAGGACTTTTTCTGCCCCACACACTGCTGGAAGGGAGAGGAAACGCAGCCTGTCAGATGAGCCGCCGTTGCTGGAGGTAGCGGTGGAGCGAAGATTTCACGCGAGCCTCGTACACAGCCCGCTCTCCGGCCGAGGCGGGCTCTTCTGCGGGGCCCTGCGCTCCCGCTTCGCTCCCCGGAAGGACAAGGCCCCGCAGCCGCTCGCCCGCGTGTGGAGCAGGCCTGGCGGAGGCGGGGGCGCATACCCCGAGGGGGGGTGTGAAAGTACCCCGGGACTTTACTGCAGAAAAGCGCCCTCTCCCTCGCGGCTGCGCCCTCCGGCTCGGCTTCGTGAAGGTAGCGCAGGTTTTCCAAATTCATGCAGGCGTCAAACTCACTTAGAAAATATGGAGAAAGATACGGAGGGGCGTGAAGACACAGCCTGGCGGCTTCGCCTTTCCCAAGGCCAAATTTCTGCCCAATGTATTATTTTTTCTTTTTTTAATCCTACTTCTTCACAGTTCTTGGCTGCCGTTATTTTGAGAGATTCTCTCCAGGCAGGGAGAAATCGCCTTCGCAGGCAACACGCGGGCGCGAGTCGGCTGAAAGCGCACGGCCTCCTCTGCGGTCCATTCATTTCAGTGGGTCTACTCTGAGCAAGACTGTACCGGGATCCAATCCATCTCTGAGAGTGGGGGAGAAGAGTCTTGGGCCCACTGGCAGCGAAACAAGCGGCAGAAGGCTTTCCGCTGTGCTGGTCACCCCTCGCCCCAAGCTGGCCTCCAGATCTCTCCCCCAGAGGAACAAGCCCCCCTTCCCGGGTCAGCGGGGCTGCGCGTTCCTGCCCCCGGTGCGGATCTTTGGCAGCGCCCGGCCCCTCCGCGCGGCCGCGGAGCGAAGCTGGCGCGGGGCGTCGGCGGAACCGGCGCGTTCCCTGATGCCCGTGCGCTGCCGTCCTCAGGAGCGCGTGTGCAGCGCCCCATTCGTTCTCCTCCTGCAACCTCGTTGGGGCTGAGACATTCGAGTTAGGGGGCGCTGAGCCTGACCATCGTCGCCACCCCCCCCCCCGCTTTAGGATCCTTTTAGGATGTGGACGCTGAGCGCAATAGCAGGCACCGCTGCTCGGGGTCTCAGGGACCGCCTCCGGCAGATATTCCTGCGAGGTAACAACCAGCCCCTTTCGGCCCGTGGTTTTCTGAAGCCCTTCCTTCTCGTTTTATGATGATCGAAAAGGCCGTCCTCGCGTCCGTTTCATCCCAGTCCTGCGAACCCGCCTTGATGAGGAGTCTCTCCCCGTACTCTAGTCTGCTAAATGGGGGAGAACTAAAACAAAATACTTATTAAAAAAGAAAAAAACAGATAGTTTCTACCTTGATTTCTTCGCTTGGGGTTCACTGCTGAAATTAGCTCTCCTAGAGAGTGGAGAAGGCGGATTTAAAATAATAATAAATGGCCCAGCTTAAAAAATAATCCCCAAGGGCTGGGGGAGGAAAGTAAAACAAATTAGCTTCTGTGAAGTTATGAGTTTATATTTTTCAAGCGCCTGTATAAACCGTGTATTATTTATTCAGCCCTGTTGCTGAAACTTTTAATGGAATCGCCCTGGCAATTAAAGGCTCATAACGAGTGTAATTTAGTAGCGGGCTCAGTTGTATTTACCAAAACACGGCCTTCGATATTTATAAAAGGGCTGCAAGTAACAGTCCAAAAATTTATTGCCTTCCGCCCGATCTTCTAATACTCATAATTAGAGGCACAAAGCTGGGTTCTTATTTACAACTTTCCTGCTGAAATTTACAAACAGTGGTAGTCGTGCCCCAAACAAGCATTCTTGGCGCATCTCTTGCAGGGCGCTCTATCCTTGCAGGTGGCCACGCGTTTCCTTTGTATCGGTGTTTATTGTTATTAGGCGATTTAGCTAACTAGAAGCTTTTCCGAAAGCCCCATGGATAACAGTCGGCTAGTTAGGCAGGTGCCTCAGGCTGCAAGGGGGTACACAATTTCGGGGAAGCGAGTCCCATTGAAATAAATGGGGCTTCTATGGACCGTCAGCCTCCTTCCATTTATTCCACTGGTGTTAATTCATTTATTCCCTTTATGTTGTGCTGTAGTCACCAACTAATGACTATGAGAATATAATACACGAAAACAAAGCAACCGTAACAAAAAGTATGACTTTATCATGGTATGTCCGTGAGTGAGTCAACACAGACCTTTTAATGTTTGGCTCTGTTATGCCTTCTTAATTTTACTCCAGAGTCGGTGCAGCCGGTACTGAGCCAAATCTTAAAGGCATGCTAGGGTCCCAATCCGATGTGAGCCCCTGCACTTACCCCAGAGTAAAAAGGAGTGCTCGACATGGCCTCGCTGCGAGGGCAAGTGAGTCTGCTCTGCCCCCGTTTGTCAAGCTGCAGTCCGAGTTCGCAGCGCGCTCACCTGGGAATAACTCGGGGGTCACATTTGAGTAGATTTGTATAGGACTGCGCTGTCATTGATTGATTGAATTTTAATTATTGCTTCCCTCCTGGTTTCTGTCTCTCTCTCCTTCCCCCCACCCTTTTCCTTTCCTTTCTCTTCTGCAGCAGCCCGAGGTTTATTCTCCCTCTTTAGGCCACGGAGAGAAACGGCTTAAAGGCAGGACTGGTTGGCCTCAGCAGGTCTGGGCGCTGGAATTAAATCAATGAAACCCGGAGTTTTAAGCCGAGAGCACGAACCCCAAATGTCTTCCGGGCAGAGGCGGCGGCGGGGGCCTTCTTCCCGACTCCCCCCCCCAAAACCACCCCGATTCCCCCCACAGAGATGTTGCTCCGCGCCTGCTCGTTTCCCGCCTGCCGATTCGCCTTCCTCCGCGGAGCCGCGGCCAGCCGCCCCCCCGGGGGAGCCTGTGCAATGTGGGGACTGCCGCGGCGGGATCTGGCCTGGAGGGCCCGGCACGCCTGGCCACGCAGAAGGCGGCGGCGAGGCCCTCTCTTCCCCCGCCTCGGCCCGGCGCGCCTGATCGGCGGCCTGCAGGAAGGAGAGGACCGCGGGCGACGCCGCCTTGCGCGGGGAGCAGAATGGTGCGCGGCGGCACGGCAAGCTCGCCTCGCGCACGGTGAGGATCGCTCGAAAGGAGCGCACAAGGCCTGAGCCCGAGCAGATACCACTGCAGCGCGTTCCTCTGGGGGGGCGGGTGTGCCAGAGAGAGAGAGAGAGTTCGCTTCCACCTAAAGTTCCCCGGCGCTGGGCTTCGAGGCTTCCACTGACGAAGTCGCGCGGCTGTGTTTCATGCAAGTCCTTTCCGGGCCTGCCCTGGTCCGAGAGCTGCGAGCGCGCCGGGCTGAGGAAGGACTCCTGCTTAAAATCTATAGCGGGCCTGGCCCCACGGTGCCGAGGGAGAGGTGCCGAGGGGCTTGCCTGCGTTTGCAGCTGCGAGCCTCGCTACGTTTACTCGGAAGCAAGCTTCAGGGAGGGCCATGGGAATCCTCCATGTGTCTACTCAGAAATAAGTCCCTTTGAGTCGAATGGGGTTTACTTCCAGGTAAGGACACCAAGGATTGCAGCCTTAGGTCTAAAAGCCCACCTCCGAGTGTGATCGAGGCCCGTCCTTCCCTCCATTGGCTTCAGTGGGTCAAATCGGCGAGTGCTCAGCTCCACCCCACGAGAGCGCAGTTGGACGGAGAAGCCTTCGCTTGCGCTGCATCCACTCCTGGGATTTCACCGGTCCTGGCCATGCGGCCCTCAGGCTGCTCACTGCGAAGCAGGCCCACTTGCCGTGGTGCTCCGGCTGGCCAGATCATCTCCGGCCCAGCCCCCAAGCGGGGAGAGGCCGGGCTGCCGAAGCAGGGGAGGCGCGGTCGGCTGCTGCTGCGCCCCCGGCTTCGAGCCCCCCGCGCCGCGGTTCACATCTCCCTCTGCTTTACACCCCTCCTGTCCCGCCCCCACTTTCAGAAGTGACCTCGAAGAGAGCCCTGCTACTCCGGCGTCCCCAGGGTCCGCAGCGGCTGCATTTCGCACCGGCGGGTGCAGAATGCGGCCCTGCACAGGCACCGATCCGGGGCTCGGGGCTGGCCGTGAGCGGCGGGCCGAGAATGCACTCGAGAGCCTGCGACGCGGGACGCGAAGGGGGGCCTTTGCGCCCGCTCGGCCGCGGTCGCGGGGAGCTGCCGCCTGCACTTCCTCTGGGCTGGATCCAGCCCCAGGCAAGCACCTTCAAGAAGGCTTCGCTGGAAGGCTGAGCACGCGGAGGGATCTCAGCCCGCTCCATTTTGGCTGGATTGAGCCTCGTGTTCCAGTGGGGTGTAAATAAGCAGAACTCGCCCGGGGCTTCTCCCTGTACCCACGTCTCCGCCCGCCACCTTTCAGCTTCTGATGTCGTCGGTTTTATTTTATTTTTTATTTTCGATGTATTTAAACTACCTAAATGGATGCATTTGATACATTTCCTGTACTGGGTTTTCTACCTCAAATCTGTATGACCACTTGCTAAGAGAACAGGTTTGCCAAGCCAAGTATTTATGCGGATTTTAAAAATAATAATAATAAAAGCTTTATGAACATTACCTTTCCTTAACCTCCCCTACTCCCTCTCTTCCCGGGTCAGAAGAAGCCTTGTCTAGGGACTGGAGTGAACATGTTTCTCTGTTGTGCTGATGTGGAGAGAAAGCAAGGAATTCTGAGAGGTACAAGAATGGAGGCTGCTTAAATCCAAGCACAGGAAAATCAGCCAAGATACCATCCAGCCAAGGTTAAAGTGCCCAACTGTTTTCAAGAAGCGAACTTTAAAGTTCACAGTAGAAAAATGAGCCAACACATTTCCTTCTTTGGTCAGGAGGACCAAAAGTCTTCAAGCTTGTCAGATACACTTTTTCAAAATAGATTTTGTTAGATTTTTTGGGTTATTGTTATTATTTTACAACAAACCCATAAAATAGAGCTTAGCTGAAAGAGTCATAGAGACATGCACTGAAGAATTAAAAAGCAAGGGTTCCTCTGGACATGTTCTAGGCCTAGTTATTTATTTTCAGTACCAAAACTGAACCGGGATCACTGTCTCTTCTCACAGTAGTCCACTCCTGGTTTCTCCAAGCAGCCTAATTTTGGTGGAGAAATACGTTTGTTTGGTTTTTTTGCTGCCATTGTTAAACGATTTGGGAGGCAACCTACCACAAACCACCAGCTGGACCTTCTGGCATCCTTGCCCTAAGTGACTCACCCACATCTTTTACACTACTGTAAACCACCCTGGGCCTATGACATATATCACAGGATATAAATTTAAATAAATATACTGTCCATCACATTTACACATGCATATAAATAACACCAATTAAATTTAAATACACATTAAATTGACAACCCTCCATATTTATGGATATTGCTGGGTGCTGTGTCCTAAACATGTGTGATTTAGTACTACAGAGAAAAATGTTTACAGTTGCTTGAGCGTTTGCAGACCCAGCTGTGTTTTTCTTCTCCTTTCTTAGGAGCAAGCAGGCAGGCGGACAGACACTTCGCACACAGAACCTGCTACACAACCCTATGAAGTATTAGTATGCGGGTTGAAGAAGGCTTTGCTTTGAACTGAAGCACCTTTATTTGGAAGTACTTTCTATTGAAATCAACCGAATGTGTATTCATGTAGGCACTGGGGCAGGACTCTGCCAAAGTTAAACATGTTGACCTATTGATTTCAATGGGAGAGGAGCATGTGCATATATCTCATTGAAATCAGCAGGACTTCAATGTGCTTTCAGTGACAGACATTTCAAAATGCATTCCACTTTTCCACTGGAATCCCACAAGTCACTGAAATAAGCTTTGCCTGTTGGGCATTATAAAAATGTAATATGTAGCTAAATTAACTGGGAATTAAGCTAATCAGGATCAACTTGAGCCCTATTGATTTTATTAGGTCAAAGGCAGGATCTGGTTCCTCTGCCCAGTTCAGTCAGATTGCCTGGAGAGTTGTGGTCAGGCATTTGAAACATAGGCCCCAGCTCCAGATGACATAAATCTGCCTGCACTGATTTATATCTGTATATGTAAATGTGGATATAATTGCTAAGTTGGAAGGGATGCAGGTGGAAGGTTGTTGTGCTCCATTCAGAGAAACAATATTTTGAGATCTGACTTGAAATAGCGCATGAGCTTCACTGGGAGATGCAATATTGTTTTACTTCCATGGGTTACGTTTATATCCTGTCTTTCCTGCCAAGGAGCCTGAGCCTGAGTCCACAAGCAGGATCCTCTGCTCAGGGGCTTCTTCACAGTAAGCCTGCGAGGTAGGTCAGGCCGAATGTCAGTGACTGACCCAGTGAGCGTCATGGCCAACTGGGGGCTTGAACCCTGGGCTGTTTTAGAGCCACTCTGTCACAGAGCAGTGTACAGGAGAGAGATCTAAGGCCAGTCCTTCAGCTTGGCCATGACAGACAGGCTCCCTTAGGACTGGCTTCCACAGGGCAGCCAGTGGGCTGCAGGTCCAAAGACTTCTTGGCAGCCTGCCATCCATCCTGAAGTTGCTCTCCTGGCTTTGCAGAAAGCCGCTTGACAGAAGGCAAATATGTACAGCAAATGAGTCCTGCAAGGAGACGAGAGGCAGCCACCCCGTGGTGCACAGGTACATGCATGAACCATCAAGCGATAGGGAGCGGTCCATCCTGTGTGCTGAGTTCTTACAGCATCCGTACTTGGGGCGCTATTTGGAGGGTGGGATGTTTATTTCATGGATCCGCTATTCAGGCTGGATTCCCAGGAAAAGGAGCAGAGGGGTTGCTTAGAGTTTACAGGACAGGCAAGCTGCATTTTTAAACTTTCATATCCATAGGTTATCCTGCCAGTTATAATGAATGCAGCCCAAAGTATTTTCTTTTGGTCCATTGATTCACATTCCTCACTGGAGCGAAGTTGCTACTGACATCAGAAGAAATCGTGCCTATATTTTTTGTAGATTCTGGCTGCAGTCCTATAGCACAACTCTTCAATGTTTTAGCTTAATGACTGCAATAACAGGGAATGAGAACTGTCAGACTGAAGTCCTCAAGGAGATGCAAGTCGCTGGGGTGAAGGTGGGTGTTGTGATGGCATTCTTGGGGTGCAAATCGGGGTGGAGAACTCCTCCACTGGAGGCAAGAGACAGCCTCCGATTGTTCTGCATATTTAGCCTCTCCAACGTTCCTCCAATAAGCGCATCCCATCCTCTTCCACTCGTGACCAATCATTAATGGCTTCCTGCTCTTTGCACCACCCGCTTTCTGCCCATTATATAAGCCCCAGATGCCTCTCCCAAGGCTGAGTTAGTTCAGTGCTGACTTTTTTGTATTTTTGACCCCATTCCTCTGGTCCTACCCTACCCACCGCTGGAATGCAGCCTCCCCAGCTTGTCCAAAATTGAATTTGGCCCTCAGGCTGAAGGAGGTTCTGAGCTCCGGATGTAAGTGAATCCAGGTCAAGAAACTGGATGACAATCCAGTGGAGAATCCACCAGACTGAAACAGCCTGAGGATCTACATGCTACTTCAAGGATACCTGCATGTTACCTGAACTTAGATTCCCCTTAGATATTTTTTGGGCATTTGCAAATTACCTGAGTCTCCATACACAATTTCCATGATGATCTATGCCTACACATTATTATTTCTAGCCTTAAGATTTAAGGTCCTATTTTGGAAAGAGAGAGAGAGAGAGAGAGAGAGAGAGAGAGAGAGAGAGAATCACTCAATGACAATACTTGGATGCAGAAGCATGTGTGTGTACATCTCCACACTTCAAAGCGTGGGTGGGGAACCTGTGTGCCTCCAGATGTTGTTGGGCTGCAACTTCCTTCAGGCCTAGCAAATGTCGAGGGCTGGTGAGAGTGGCAATCCAACAATGTGTGCAGGGCTGCACGCTCGCCTCCCCTGCTTTAAATGTCAAGCGCACCTGCTAAGGATTCGCCAGCGCCCCTCTCATACGCCAACTCCCAGAGAAGGTCACAGCATAGATGGAATGAACACGGCTGCCCCATCTTTGTCCCTCTGTCTCAGAAATCAGTCCATTGTGCAAATAATGGATGAATAGACAAACAGACTCTCCCGAACAGAAGAGGAAGTGTGGCCAAGTTAATACGACCATAAAAATCTTGCTGACACTGGGATGGGGAAAATACTTTAGGTTGGTGTTGGGGACTCAGATGCTCCCATGCAAAAGATCCTACTGCACCTGAAGCCTTCACCCCACCAGAGCCATCTCTGATCTCTGTGGTGCTGAAAGAAACAGGAAGGACCTGGGTTGGACTCCCTTGGCCATGAACTTGCTAAGTGGCCTTAAGAAAGTCACCTTCTCTAGAACTCAGCCCCCACCCCACACTGCCCACATTTCTGCAGTATAAATGATAATAATGCTGATTTACTGCACAAATGTATAAGGATTACAATAAAATCTATAATGGTGCATACAAAAACAAACAACAAGGAGTCCATCCACTGGAAACAACAGCAACTGTGGGAAGATCCACAGGAAATCTGGGTTGGGAATAACAATTGGGGTGTCTGTCTGCCACTGAAATCAGTGAAAGCGGTGGCTCCTAACGGGAAGTGGGATGGGCTGCAAGAGCCGAAATGCAACGTCATGACTTAGCTTGGCTTTTCTTTTTTATTACTTAAAAGCTACCTCTGATAGAGCTTCTTTGCCCCCTTTGTTCTAATAGCTACTTAAAGGCAGCTCTGTGGGTCATAAGAAAAATGCCTGTGTTTTTGTGTAATGCACTTCTAAGGCCAACGAAAGATCACAAAAAAGTGCAGGCTTTCAAGATCTACAGAGTTCTTCAACAGGCAAAATGTTTCAAAAAGAAGGGATTTGTGTGTGTGTGTGAGAGAGAGATTGAGAGAAAGAGAACAAAAAGCACTGAGTGGATAGGAAAGCAGAGTCATGGTGCCTGCGAGTTCCCCGTTCCCAGATGGAGTGCGGGGAGGAGGGGTCTGCACTGCAAGGGCTACAAGGGTAATCCTGGAGATGCCCCCAGGGTTGCTTGGAACAAGAAAGGGAAACATGTAGGATCCCTCAGTATTAAAAATATAAACTTCTGATGTAGAAATGTCTGCCCTGGCAAAGCCCATGTGTTCCCTTTACTGGTGGACCTGAAGATAAGAGCAGCTAGGTAGTCTTTGTATTAACCAAGCTGAAGGGAATTTTAGATCCTGTCCTAGGTCTCTAGTGGGCCTATTTTAGCATGTGATGATGATGATGGAAGGAAGAGAAGCAGAAGCAGAAGTGAAGAAACTTTGCTCCGTAGCAGCAGCAAATTGTGTCTAGTAATATTAGTGAGGAAATAGATTTGATAAAGTACATAGATGGTGGTACTTTCCAAAACTTATCAAACATGGACCTGTGGCCTGTAAGCAAGGAAAGTTCTTCTGAATGATTCTGGTTCCCTTCCGGAAATGCCATCTGACTTCAATGGGATATAAAGGATGGAGGGATCCTGAACGGCCTTGGCTTCCCTGCTTAAACTGAATGCTACTGAACAGTCGTGCTACACAGAAAGCTTCAGATGCACTATTTAAAGTTCTGGTTGAAAGTTTGTGTCAGCCAGGAAAGAAAAATTACGTCCCTCTCTCCATTATGCAGCCCAGAAAAGGGGCACAGGAGTATGAGGTGTGCCTCTTTGATCCTAGAGGCTAACCTTCGCCTTATATCATGTCAACACATAGCCCTGTACAGCTTTAACTCTTGTCAAGGCATTTTTCAAAAATCCTAGCAACGCTGTCCACCCCGCTGTTGCTTAATTGTCCCTTGGGAAAGCTGAGAGATTCCCCTCCCTTCTTCCAACCGATTCTCTTCTTAATGGGCCAGTGGACTGGGCTTTTTAAAAGGCTCTTGGTTTAAGTATTCCAGGCATGTTTAAAATAACTGTTCAGACCAGTAGGATTGCAGAGCTGCAGGGTAGATTGGATTAAAGAATGGCAGGAGGAGGAAGACTATTCTGGGTTTCTGAATCACCTAGAACCATATGCCACAAACTGTTCTGTCGATGTTGGTTTCTATAATTTTTTTCACTTTTCCAGTCTTACATTTGGTCCTCCTTGAGCTTGAAGAATGCTTCCAGCAAATGTTTGGTTTGCCTTGAACATTGGGTGTTATCCAACGTTTTTCCTACATACAGTAGACCCACTTAAATGAATGGGACTTGAGTTAGACACTTCAGTGAGTGTAGTTTATGTAGCACTAATATTGGATACATCTGTCTGAGATTTTTTTTAAAACTTCATGCACATACGCAAACATTTCTGCAAACATTTGTCCTAATTCAAGCATTTTAGCCTAATGAACAGATTGTTTGCAAACAGTTTTCTAAAATCCGTAGCTGAACCTGATTTTCTCCAGCATACCTACTTCTGTACACATCTTTTAAATAGGAAAATTCCATTGCAAAGTTCAGAAAAGGGTAATTTTGAAGGATAAACAGAGCTTAGCTGGCATCCTGGTCCAAAATGTGTAGAGTCAGGTAATTTTGAATCACATATTTCTCTGAAGTGAACACATTTCTCTTGTATCCATGCTCAGCACTCATACAGAGCTGGAATGACACAATAGCTATTGAATAGCTGCTGCGCCAGAAATGCTTTCTTTTGGGGGAAAAAGCATGTGTGCACATACCTATACATATGCACATGCGCATGTGTGTGCAAGCACCCATCCCCCCCGCCCCCCCCATAAAACACAAACAAGCACTGCTCTTCCTGATGGGTAAGTCTCCGGTATAGACATTTGCCCGCTGATGGGAATATGGGACAGCCACTGCTTCCAGAATGCTTGGCGCTATCTGATGCTTGCAGTCATCAGACCAGTGAGTCATCAGACCTGTGATCCCCGCCTTGAAACTGTCTCTGCACTGCAGCCCATGAAGCCATCCTGGCCCAGCACTGACCTTTTCTGGTTTCTTCCCCCTTTCCCTGCCTCCTCTACCAACTACTGGCCTGATGAAGAGTTCTAGAAGATTTACAACATTTGGGGCATTTTGGATGGCCTAAGAATGGAGTTTGGATTTATTTATTTATTTTTGGTCACCGTTCTGGTTTTTTTTTTTTAACTGATGGGTCCGCATGTCTATCTTTATTTTTAGTTGCCCCAGAATCTCCAGATCTGCTGCTCCTAGGCTCAGATCTATCCCTCTGGGGTTCCTTAGTGAGCCACACTTTCTTCCCCTGGCCCCACTCACCTCTCTCTTATTGTTTGGTGAATACCTGGCTTTGCTGCTGTGTTTTCCTCATTCTAAGAGATTAACATACTGCCCCCAATGCTTAGTTACTGGAAAGAAGAGCGAGAAGGTCAATTATTCTTGGCCACACTCATTTTGCCTTTGGCTCTGCTCACCGCTGAACTATGGTCCCTGAAAGCTTCTCCATAATGGGATTTGGCCCATAGGCCGGAAGAAGCTGGGCCCTTTTGCCGCTCAGGAAAAGATACTCTGGATTGGGCAGGGCCCTGTTCCACAGAACATGGGCGGTGTTCCTCAACTAGATGTGTGGGTGGCCTCTATTTTTGTTAGCTCTTGTTTTTCACCTGCTACACTGAAGGCAAAGACATGGGACAATACTTGAATGCCTTCATAGTCTTCTGGGCCCACAATCCAGCACCTGATACACTTGTGCGTCTTTTGATTTCCTGAAGTTTTAGGACCCACATTGCTGTCCCACCCACTGTGTTTGCGCAGCGATGCTCAAACATCTCACTCAGGACCAGCAATTTTACATCCATGTAAGGTAGGCCAGTATTGTCATCTGCATATTATAAATAGATGAGCTGAAAGATAGCAGCTTGCTTGAGGCAGCTGATCTAAAAATTGACCTAGCAACTTCTAGCTTATTGCTCATGAAATAAAAGAATATATTCTTATCCCTTAAGACCATTACACTACAACAGACTATTGTTAAGCATTTCTCTGCAACCCTGAGGGCTAGAAACTTAATTATTTTTTGATGGAAGCTGGGAATTTTCCATCTAAAAGTGCCCACCGTTGGGCCAATCACTCATCCTTGCTGCATTGACAGCAAGTGAGTAAGTTTGTACAGTGAAAAGGTAAGCAGATGGCCCTGCGGGGTATCACCCACTCAGTGACTCATCTCTGCACTTAAGGGTTTGGCCTTTTGGCAAATTATCTTGTCTCCTTCCACCCCACCCCAGTGCACAGCTTCTTTCAGAAAGCCACAGTGCCTACTTGTTGTTTTTCTCGGTATTTATGAGACTATTTATCTGATTTCAAAGGAGCCAATTCTTATCTCCAAAGCAGCAAAGAAAGGGTTAAACAGGACAGCCCCGTAGACAGCATGGAGCCAAATAAAATACCAATCTGACAAAGAGGGGGGAGAAAAAATGGAAAGAAAAACAGGAGTGGAAAAAGCACATGGAAGCAAAACTGAAATTAAAGGTGGAATGTTTGTGGGCCCCTGAGAACGTGGATGGGCTGGGCTCTGGGACAGAATGTGTCACCCTGTTCTGCTTTTTCTTCCTGATCTGCCCCAGAAGGACGAAGTGACCCCTGTGAGGGGAAGGACAAGGCCGGGAGCGTCAGCCCTGGGCTGGCTGCAGGAGCTTTCTCCAGGGAAGAGAGCACACGTCCCCATGTGGGAGTCATGAGCTCATGGCACACAGAGATCAGGCGCTTGTGCCTGGCTCATGGTCAGCCCGTTCAAGCCAATGGGGGGCACAGACGGGCATCTCCACATGGCAGCAGCAAAGCTTGGCCAGAAAGCCCAGGGGGAAGTCTTGCTGCGAGCTACAGGAGACGCTTACGCATTGCCAAAGTGGACGAGGTGCATCATCACAAGATTTGCACAGTCTGTGCACCAGCTAAATTACCTGTCCGCAAGCAAATGTTCACGCGCATTTGGAAATAAGTATTATAATTTGTATATTGTTCTGCAATGAGGAACATCTGATGAGCCGCTTGCTCACCTGCTCAGTCTCTGGGTAGTTTCAGGACTCCTCCTTCCTATGATTATCTTGAATGCCTTCAAATAGAGGATGCCTTCAAAAGACAGCACAGTCCTCTGGCACTCCTTCAAATAAAGGATGGCCCTGTGTAAAAGAGGGCAAAAGGCCACTTCAGTAGCAAGGGAAGTATTTTGACCTCATATCCAGCTCAGTGCCAAGACTTCAACAGATCTCCTCCATCAAAATGATGACGATGATGATGATGACGATGATGATGGTGGTGGCGGCGGCGGCAGTCAAAAATATCCTGAGTCCCATAGATGCTGTACTGGAGAAATGGTTGTGGAAATGAATGAAATCTTCCTGGTTCTCCTGAAAGCTGAATTGATGGGCTTTAGCTAACAGTGTCTTGCAGAGTTGGTGGGGCCACTACAGAAAAGGCCCTCTCCATCATGCCGACTGACTGCCACTGCTTTGCCACTGTAGAGAGGCTGGTATGGGTGCATGTGATCTTTTCAGGCTGCCCCCAGCGGTTAAATCTAGGAGAACCATGGATTTTTCCCATAAAGCTCAAAGTAAAACAGGAGACACCAGCATTCCCTGCTAATTCCCATCGGTACTTGGGCAAAACAGCAGCTGACACCAGAAGGGAAGGCGCCACAGGAAAATTCACCCATGGTGCCTTGTCACTCTGTGTGAACCTGGCCAGAGTTTAGGAGTGGGGGCGTTTAGAACAAATGCAGCAGGGTTTGGAGAAAGTGGATGGTGAGGCAAAAAAGAGCAACAAGGAGATTCAAAGCTAATTTATTTTGGAGAATGGGGTGTAATAATTGGGAAAGGGGAGGAAAACAGAGTAATGGGAACATGGACCACACAGAAGAAAAATAGAAGTAAAAAAAGGAAGATTTCCCTCTCCAAATCTGCTAAAATGTGAAGGCAAACCCCTTTGAGCTCCTTCTCTGTAAAAGCAGGAGCCCTGTCCTCCTCTCTGAGTAAGAAATGTGAGGGTCCTTCTTCGATGGAAGGAATTGCCCTTTCTTCTCTAAAATCCAGGGTTTTAGACATCTTTTGATCCATCCTCCCATACTCTGAGATTGCTTTTCTGATGTTGGAAAATGGATCGTTTGGTGCTAGAGAATTGGATTGTTGGGTGCTAGAGAACAAAGCAGCTCGTGGCTGTCAGATAACACAATAAAACACACTCAAAGCTTGAGTATGGGTTGAGTGTGGGTTGCTGTTGAGCTATTGTTGAAAGGTGGGCTATTCTGCTGTCTGAACCCAGCCAAGATACCAAACCATGGTAAACAATCCACTGTTCACAACCCAATAACAAACCATGGGTTTCCTTCATGGGTTCTTTATGGTTTACAAGCCAGGACTTGTTAGCACAGTTGGGTTTTGACAACTGAATAATCTACATTTCAATAACAAACCAACTTCAATTACAGCTCACACTCAACCCATATATAGCCCTTGAGTGTGGGTTATCATGATGTCTGAATTCAGTCCGTGGGTCCTGTCGACTGAGCATTTTCCCTCTAATGTGGCCATCATGGTTCTTCAGAGGGTTCCTGGCTCCTGGCTCTTCTCTCTCCTCCTCAGTTTGCAGGGACAAGGAAAGATGATCCCTTCCAACCTGGGTCCCTCCTTTTCTGCCCACCCTCCCAGCTGCTGGTGTTTAGCCATGAGCCAGACCCGATCTTCTTCTTTAGTCCTTCAAGATGGATTGGGATGTGGGGTTGATGCTATGCATAAATATCTGTAGGTATCAGAGATCCAAGTGAACAAGAAATGCAGGGAGGTTTGGATGATCATCTTAAAGGTGACAAAGGATCCTTCCAGGCTTGCCCCTCTTAGGCATATCCTCCCACTTATGGTTTTAGGGTCTAACAGCTTTAAAAGATAAGAAGGGCCTTTTCAGTGGTGGTCCCCCAGTTGTGGAACAAGCTCCTCACTGAGGCCTGCCTGGAACCAATTTTACGATCTTTTTTGCACCAGGTAAAGACTGTCCTCTACCACAGGGCATTCAGTTAGTCTTCTGGGACCTCCTAGTTCTTAAACAGATCTTAAGGTTTTTCCAGGTTGTAATAATGTTTAAAAATCTGTTTTAAATTTGCCTTTAAATTTTGTATTCTGAACTTTTCATGATATTTTAATATGGTTTTTTATTTTTAATATGCTGTTGTGAACCACCGAGAACTTCGGCTGTTGTATATAGCAGTATAGAAAATAAATAAATAAATAAATAGCAACCTTTTTTCCCTTCCATGTGGATTACCAAGGAAGGAAGCACGACCCAGCATGAAATATTACATAGTGAAGCTTCTCTGATTGTCACCCTCTAGGAAAAGCTGAAATTTGGAAGTGTTAGTAGAGAACATTTAAGGCAATCAGAACAAACAGCTGTCCCGAGAGTTGTCTCCAAGTGGTTTGTCACTTCTCTTGGGACTTGCAAGGCCTTGATATGGGAATGCTTTTCTCCAGGACAAAAGTAACCAGTCACCTCCCAGGTGGAGGCCCTTTCTTCTCAAAACAGCAGCATCCGGGGCTGATTCGTAGCAGGCCTGGAATTCAAGCATTCCAACTGGGTAGCTCTTGCTCCTCCGTGCTTCAGAGGGAGGTCCACAGGCAGGAGGGGGTTGCTCTGGGTGCCAGTGGAATGATCTGCTCCCATGCTTCTCTGCTGAGAAGGCAACAAGGGGGTGCTCTGGGTGTGATGCAGAGCAGTGGAAAATAGGAAAAGATCCAAAGCCCTTCTCTTCCCCTGATATGCCGCTGGAGTGTGGAAAGCTTTACCAAGATGGGAACTGGTACAGCTTGGGAGCAACGGAAGTGAAACTGAAGGAAAAACTGTGGGTGGGAAGGAAAAGGCCAAAGGAGACCTCAGACAAAGGAAAAACGGGCACAGGATGTGGCAGCCAGTCTCTCATGCTCCAGTTCTGCCCATATTGTAAATATCATTGAAAAAAGTCAAGGGTTTATTAGAAGAGAGGGCATCCATCCAGTCTCTTTCCCCTGCCCGCACATTTAATTTCATTGGTTTTTTCAAAGCTCTGTGCAGTGTTGAGTAAATGTGGAACTGCTTGAGAATCGCTCAGAGCAGGAAGTCTCAGAGATTTCTTGCTCTCTGCTGTGCAAGCTACTCTTTTAAATGGTGGGTGCTGCTGGGAAAGGGATATGGGAGAGAATGATTGGTCATGGTTACATAAAATTGTAGCAAAAAATGTGATCTCTCTTCCACACACCCACCGTTATCTAAGAGACATTTTTCTAAGATTCATTCATGTGGATTCTTGACTCCAAACCATCGGAAATAACTGTAGACAAACATTGGTGATATCAAACTCCAGGGACAGATATGACCCATATTTTATGGAATTTCCCACTGAAGCATCATCCTTGGGAAGAAATGTTGGACATGATAATCGTAATAATAATGATAGTAATGACAACAACAATAAAAATATCTGGTGATAAGCCACATACCTCTAAAGTTGCATCTGAACCAGATATGATGCTGTGGGCAAAGGTCTTCCATGGGTGGTGAGAATTTAGTAAATTTTGTGTATGTTTTAGTAACTAGCAGCCCAACTCCGGCTGTCTTAAACATCAGGAAAGTGGCAGTGGGTCCCACACAATTTCTGCAGTCAAAATGCCCCCATCCAAGATGTTCTTAGCTCCATAGCAGGAAATATGCCAATAGTATAGATGAACCTATATTTATTCTGAACTAGAGGGTTAAATGGCACTGTTTCCAGTGACACTGTTCTAACCTTCAAGGCAACCACAAAGAGCTACTGGTTGATGAAGCAACAGCTCACATAACCATGAGTTATCCAGATCACAGATCTCTGCACCAACTCTCACTTGGACCTGAAATGCTGGGGAAGAAAGCACAGTCTGGCCTATCCTAATCCCTTAGAATAACAAACACAGGTGATTGGATATCTTTTTATTTTGGATCATAATGGGGCTTGTTGTTGTTGTTGTTGTTAGTCGCGAAGTTGTGTCCGACCCATCGCGACCCCATGGACAACATTCCTCCAGGCCTTCCTGTCCTCCACCATCCCCCAGAGTCCACTTAAGCTCACGCCGACTGCTTCAGTGACTCCATCTAGCCACC
>NW_025336345.1:1472487-1473128 GCF_004798865.1 Varanus komodoensis | reverse complement strand
CTCAGCCTTCCTTATGGTCCAACTTTCACAGCCATACATTGCAACTGGGAAAACCATAGCCTTGACTATACACACTTTTGTTGGCAGGGTGATGTCTCTGCTTTTTACTATGCTGTCGAGATTTGCCATAGCTTTCCTCCCGAGAAGCAAGCATCTTTTAATTTCTTGGCTGCAGTCCCCGTCTGCAGTGATCTTGCAGCCCAGGAAAATAAAATCTGTCACTACCTCCATTTCTTCCCTATCTATTTGCCAGGAAGTGAGAGGACTGGATGCCATGATCTTAGTTTCCTTAATGTTGAGTTTCAAGCCAACTATGAAGGCTACTCCATTTCTTCTGAGGGATTCTTGCCCACAGTAGTATACCTGATGTTCATTCCTGTCCATTTTAGTTCACTGATTCCTTAGATGTCGATGTTCAGTCTTGTCATCTCTTGTTTGACCACATCCAGCTTGCCTTGATTCATGGATCTTACATTCCAGGTTCCTATGGAGTATAGTTCTTTGCAGCATCGGACTCTCCTTTCTCCACCAGATACATCAGCAACTGAGTGTCCTTTCGGCTTTGACCCAGTCACTTCATTCTTTCTGGCGCTACTAGTACTAGCCCTCTGCTCTTCCCCAATATGCTACTGGGGAAGAGC
>NW_025336345.1:1443248-1472387 GCF_004798865.1 Varanus komodoensis | reverse complement strand
TCCAGCTTGCCTTGATTCATGGATCTTACATTCCAGGTTCCTATGGAGTATAGTTCTTTGCAGCATCGGACTCTCCTTTCTCCACCAGATACATCAGCAACTGAGTGTCCTTTCGGCTTTGACCCAGTCACTTCATTCTTTCTGGCGCTACTAGTACTAGCCCTCTGCTCTTCCCCAGTAGCATATTGGACACCTTCCGACCTGAGGGGCTCATCTTCCGGCATCATATCTTTTTGCCTTTTGGTACTGTCCATGGGGTTTTCATGGCAAGGATACTGGAGTGGGCTGCCATTTCCTTCTCCAGTGGATCACGTTTTGTCAGAGCTCTCTGCTATGACCTGTCCGTCTTGGGTGGTCCTGCACGGCATAGTTCATAGCTTCACTGAGCTACGCAAGCCCCTTCACCACGACAAGGCAGTGATCCATGAAGGAGATAATGGGGCTACCTCACAATAATTTGTGGTTTCTATATAATTGAAGGGATTGCCTAGAACAAGGGTGGGCAGAAAATGGGTCTCCAGATGTTTTGGACTTCAACTCCCAGCATCGGTATCTTCATTAATTCCGTGTCTATACCGCCCATAGCTGAAGCTCCCTTTGTGGAGATGGAGTAGGAAGAAAACAGAGGGAGAGCGTGTGCAGCAGCCCGCTTGAGACACGAGCGTGAGCAAGCAGCCTTCCTCCAATTTGGTGCTCTCCAGAGTGTCCATCAGCCCCATGCGGCATTCCTGACCTTTGGCCATACCAGCAGGGCTACCAGGAGATTCATTTTCTGCCCTAAAAGATACACCAAAGTATAGAAGTTAAGTTTGCTATTTTAACAGGCCAGACAGAAAAGGGACCTTATGAACTTACAGAATCTATGTCAAATTGAATGCTTAAGAAGAAGGACATTCTAGAGCAAGTCATCCCATTGCCAGAAAAGGAAGCCTCCAGGTTTACATTCAACCTCTAGAAATAACTCCGGCTTTAATGGAACTGTGACTGGGCAGCACTGCTTTCTTTGGGTGGCTGTCATGTCTGCACTGAGAGATGAGTGTTAAGAAGGGGGTGTGGTCTGCAGCCAGTTGTGGGCACCAAGCGATTACACCTTCCACCAGCCCATATGGAAGGTCTCCGTGGAGAGGAGTGCAGGAGGCAGAAGGAGAGGGTATAGCAGCCTGCTTGAGACCCAACGGTGTGTAAGCAGCCTTCCTCCAGTCTGGTGGTTCAAAGCGCCTCCACACACCTCCTTTCTCTCCCCCAGCATCCGCCCAAGCTAGGACTGCAAAGCATGGGAGCTGATGTCCAGTCCGAATGGGAAGGTCCTGGTGCACTCGCCCGGAGCCCCGGTTCCGTCCACAGAGCTATCACTGTCCACAGTGCTGAATGAGGGAACTAGGAATCAGGTGCCTTTGCATGGGCACCGGAATATTTTGGAAGCCCAGGCGGCAGAGCCAGTGTGCAGGTGCTTACTTTCAGGAAGCCCATCAGCCTAGTTCTTAAAAGTAGTGGACATGGCGCTAACATCCTCCTTATAGTAACAGATACCACTGTTAGGTACCACTCCCTGTTTTCCTTCTCACCACAGAGTTAAGGGCAGGAAGGATGACTGCCCAAGCCCTTTTCTGAGTGTCAAGGCACATTAAGGATTTGAACCCAGGTTTTCCTGGTCCCATTGTCATTCTAATCCCTTAAGACACACTGAGATCAAATTGGTCATTTATGCTTATTTTCTAAACGTTTCTTACTATGTATTCCTGATGCGCAGTTTGAAAAAGACAGCAAAATGGTCAGTGTCCCTATAATTTATGGGAAAAAGTGTGTCGCTCATTATTGGACTCCAGCTTCCACCAGCCCCATCCAGTATGACTAGTAGTCAGGGATAATGGGAAGTGCAGCCCAACAACTTCTGGTGGAAGACAGACTCGCTATCCTGATAGCAGTACCAGGAAAGTGAGAAATAAAGTGGAGAGAAATAAAATGAAACCAGCACACATCATCCTCCTTCTCAGACATATGAAACGGAGGTGATCTGGGGCAAAGTGTGGGGCTTCCTTCTGAACAGGTTGCCTGCTCTCCGGTGAGAGTCACAGGCAAGCAGTGGGGACACTGGGGGAAGCGGCACGGGCCTGTTGCCTCCTGTGTGAAGGGAAAGCTCATGGTGGCTGGGGAATTTTGGCCATTGAGAGACTGGGAACTGGAGAAGACCATGCAAGCCATGATTTCCTGACCCGCGCAAGACCTTGGCCAGTTGAGACTTTGGGAGGTCTATAGAAGGCATTGTTCACATGCGTGGACTGGCATCACAGATCTCACACTCAGAGAAAATGTCCCGCTCATGCATATGTATTTTAAATTAAAGCCAGTTCACTGTATGTATCTCTTTGGAGAACAGAAGGCGCTCCCTTATCCTTGGGGCAGCCATTTATGAATCACCCCAAATGAGGAAATGCATCACACAACAGGTACAGATTTGCATTAAATTTGCATGTGTTAATATATATGCACATAAAACCTATTATAATTTAATCAGAAGTGCCATCCTAGATGGTGAGCAGGTGATGGACGTGCCTTGCTCAGTCTTTGGTTGATGGACCGTTTCAAGGTCTCTGATGCTTTTGGCTTCATCAATAACTGGATTTGGACAGGACAATCCTTCAAAAAAAAAAAAAAAAAGGTGCCTTAAAATAGAGGGCAGTCCACTGGCAGTCCCTCAAACAAAGGACTAGTTTCTGTAAAAGAGCTGCTTTTATTGTTAATTGTTTTAATCCTGTTAAATCTTAATTCTAAAACCATTGTAAAATGTTAGACATTTTATATTAGGGTTTATCATACTGTGACCCACCCAAAGAGCTTTGGCTAATAGCTGGTATAGAAATGTAATTAATACATGGGTGGCGTGTACTACTTTAACCAGGAATGGTTTGCCAGGCCTCAGGCAGAGGCCTTTGCCATGATCTTCTACCTGAGCCTTTGAACTGAGATGCCAAAGACTGAACTGGGCGCTTTCTTCCTGGGAAACTTGGATTTTACCACTGAGTTTTGGCCCCTCTCTGGAATCAGTGAAGTATGTATGTGGGAGACCCCTTTGGGAAGGGTGCAGGAGGATTTGGTGGGCTACAACCAACAGCAAAACAAGAGTTGGTGAATTGTCATTCCTGAGCTCCTACGAAGACCAAATGGAATGAAGTTATTTGTGGGGACAGATAGAAATGGCCTTAATCATGAGACGTGAAGGCAATGAAGCAGCGACCTGCTGAGGCCATGCACACGGAGATGGGCAATTATGCCAAGCGGGTTGGAAAACCCGGCACTTCTCCCTCTTTCCTTTGCTTACATTTTCTTAAGGAAGTGCTTGACAGCTTTTGCCATTTAAGGTGCCCACCCCCAGCCCTTTGGACAGCTCCTTTGGGAGAGTAATTGGGCCATAATTTGTTTTTTATGTCAAGATGGCATCAGAGATAAGGAGGATGTTTCTGAGTTTAGGGACTAAAGAGACAGGAGAAAACTTGACCTGGATCCGACCTCAGAGTAATGGTCCTAAGCCCAAGTGAGTAACACATGCAGGTGAAAGATTTACAGCCAGGACGGCCTTTGATCCTAGGCCAGCCTGCCAAGCCTTGCAGGTTCCAGGCTGCTTTCAGACCAAGTCCTGGCAATCCCTTCCTTGCCTTGCACGCATCTAGCTTTTTCCATGCAGAGGGATTCTGGAATCTTTATCCTAGCCATCCCCACTGAACTTACCATTGGAGCCTCCACCCCGGGCAGCTACAAACTGCTGTGAATTCATGAACTGATGGGAGAGCAGAACACTCCATAAGGCAAATCCTTTTCACGGAAAATACAAGCCACAGAGATGCCATTGGCTTAACATCGTTCATAAGGCTAAAGTTGTTGCAGCCATTTGCAATGCTGGCATGGACTGATCACTTGCACAGGGTCTGTTGAGGTCCTGCCAGTGGGGTGTGGTGGATTTTGATGTTTCTACTGGAATAGAAGGAAGAGCACCATGGATTCTCAAACCTGCCAGCCTCCACTCTACAGCTCTCTCTACAAGCAGGATCAAGCCCATGATTAACCCGATATCAGCAAGTCTTGCAAGCAAGTTTTGCTAAACAAGTATGCTCAGCACTTATTGAGTACTGAACACCTATTTCCCACAATAAGTGGCGGGGCCTGCAAATGAAGTGCTGATGACATGGGGGTGGGTGAAGCAAGCGTGTCTGAGCTCACTGCAGTCTCCTGAGCTAAGCTTTAAACTTGGTTTGGCTGGGTCCTGCTTTCCTTTGCAAACTGTTTTTGGAGAAATTGTGTATTTTGTGCACATTTTTCAAAAGTGCACAGATTTCCCGTATTGTCTCAAATATGAAAATACAACTG
Organism: Varanus komodoensis; assembly: GCF_004798865.1. Taxonomy (NCBI): domain Eukaryota; kingdom Metazoa; phylum Chordata; class Lepidosauria; order Squamata; family Varanidae; genus Varanus; species Varanus komodoensis. The sequence continues at coordinate 1,468,025 of NW_025336345.1, read as the reverse complement.
GAGTACTGCATCCAGTTCCAGGCTCCACATTATAGGAGAGGCATAGCTGGGTTAGAATCTGTTCGGTGCAGGGTCACAAGAATGGTAGCTGGGTGGGGAGGGATGGCATGTGGGGAGAGACTGAGGGAACTGGGTCTTTTCAGCCTGGAGAAGAGGAGACTCCAAGGGGATCTTTTAGCGACCTATAGGTATGTAGGGGGAAAGCCATGTGGAGGAGGGCCATGACCTGTTCTTGCCTGCAGTGTAGGGCAGGATGCGTTCCAATGGGGCAAAGCTCAAGGAATTAGGCTTCAGGTTGGATGTCAGGAAGTCCTTCCTGAAGTTAGGACCCCTAGGATATGGAATGGGCTTCCAAGGTTGAAGCCCCATCAGTGAGGAAGTTCAAGGAAAGTTTGGACAACCACATGTTGGGGATTATATGAGCAGAGCTGGCTGGAGCTGGGTGTCAGACTAGATGGCCTGGGAGGCCCCTTCTGACTCGCTTTGTTTCTATGTTTCTATTTTTTGAGGAAAAGCAAATTTCAGTGTGTGACTTTTAAAAAATGCACAGTTCTAACTCAATTGCAAGTTTGGGAATGTGCAAAATTTTCTGAGATTTTCTAAGAACATGTGCATAGGATTATTTGTAAAATGAAAATAAATTATCCTACATCCTTATGCTGAAGGCCATCACTATGTAATTAATTATTCCCCGTAAGGTAATCAATATTTGAGAAAGCAGGCAGAACAGATACCATTGGATGCTACCACAGAAACAAGCTATCTTGTGTGTGTGTGTGTGTGTGTGTGTGTGTGTGTGAGAGAGAGAGAGAGAGAGAGAGAGAGAGAGAGAGAGAGAGAGAGAGAGAGAGAGAGAGAGAGATGTATAGCCTCAAACCTATCATTTTATGATTTTTAAAATATTTTGTTAAGACAAAAAGGGACCAGTAGGTGCTTAGATATATTGATATTGATATAGGTGCTTAGATATTGATAGGTGCTTAGATATGTTGATATTCAAAGATTCAAACAAGAGTCTATAGATAAATTAGTTAAAATAATCTTAAATACAATGGCAGCCTTGCCTGCCTACCCCTAATTTTAAGTGCTATGTTTGTTTGCTGGAGGACATATTCTGCAGTGGCAAAAAATCTCCATGATGTAAGAAGTTTGTCCATGTTTTAAAACTGTCTATATGCATTAAGTCCAGTTGAGATGAGATAGCACTGCTCTAGCGTGTGCAAAATAAATATGCTTCTCTCCTCGGAGTGAGCTGCTTGGAGCCCCTAGTTGAGCAGAACCCAGCAACACGGCACTGGGAAAGCTAGAAGGAGAGGGACTCTGTGCCAAACCCCGGACCGCAGGCCCTCCTTCTGTGCCGCGGGCCCCTGCTGCCTGTGACTTTCGTGGCACCCATGCTATAGCTGCAAGGCCATAGCTAAGGCAAGGCAGTGAGACTAGGAACCAGTCGGTGTGGCAGAAGGCATGGGGGCAGAACAAGGACCGATCAGTGCAGGAGAGGTGTCAGGGCTCGCGGGGATGTAGCACAGCACAATCATTTTATTATTATTATTATAACATTTCTATGTCGCCCCTTGCCGAAACCTCGGGGCGGCTTACAACATGATAAAATACATTGAAATACCATAGTACATAATAAATTACCATTAAATACAAAAAATACATTGATTTACAAATATAAAATTAAAATTATCAGTATAAAATAAAAAATATAGGAGGAGAAAGAGAAGGAAGAAGAAGTTGCCCTGGCCAGATCATATGTTTTAACAATTGAAATGATGTTTAAATAAAAAGGTCTTTACCTGGCGCCGAAAAACCAGTAACGACGGTGCCAGGCGGACCTCTTTGGGGAGTGAATTCCATAGGTTGGGCGCCACCGCAGAGAAAGCCCTCCTCCGGGTACTTACTCTCCTAATTTCTTTCATGGAGGGTTCCCGGAGAAGGGACTCTCCCGCAGATCTCAAAGGGCGGTCGGGCATATACGGACGTAAGCGCTCGTTCAGGTAGCCAGGACCCAAGCCGTTTAGGGCTTTATAGGTCATAATCAACACCTTGAATTGGGCCCGGGCTTCAATGGGAAGCCAGTGAAGCTGACGGAGGACTGGAGTCATGTGAGCATAACACCCCGTCCCCGTCAGCAACCTGGCAGCTCTATTTTGCACCAATTGAAGTGTTCGGACTGTCTTCAGGGGAAACCCCACGTAAACCCCACAATCATCACGGTAAGTAAGAGGGAAGGAATTTTCTTATACTGCTCTTTGTTGCAATGTGAGGTATTTGGCTTTACAATTGACCTCCAAAACAAAATGGTAGGGTCTAGAACTAGTTTGTTGGTATGGGTCCAACACAGTAGACTGCAATTTTAGACTCCCTTTGAGAATGTGCTGTTTCTGAGCACTGCACCACTGGGATTGAGAAGACTGCAGAGCCAGAGTTCTAGAACTGCCATGTTAATTTTTTTGTTTTGTTTTTGAAGAGTGGAAGGTGGTGGTAGAAAAAGTGCACAGATTATTAGATCTGTCCTAGGTACAGAAACACCTAGCTATGGCCCTATAGCCTGGCTTTGGACCACAAGTGCCAGAATTCCTGACCATTGACCATGCTGCTGAGAGCAGCTGGGAGTTGTAGTCCAGAACATCTGGACTATACTAGGTCAGGGAAGTCTGCTGTAGACTCTTAATATTTGTATTATTGTCTCAGCTCTGTTGATGATATGCTGATGGCTATAAGTGGGCCAAATGGAATGACTATTAATTACCTGGATCCATAGCTGGCTACAGGGTTGGTCTCAAAGAGCACATATCCATGGCACCTTCTCAGATTGGGGAAAGGTAACCGTTCAGTCCTGGACCCAGTGTTCTTCAACATGCTTATTAATGATTTTGCATAGGACATTCAGGGAATGCTTATCAGATTTGCAGATGACACAGACTTGGGTGAGATAGCTAATTCCCTGGAAGACAGAAGCAAAACTCAGAGAGATCTTGATAGGTTGGAGGGTTGGCTCGAAATCAACAGAATGAGATTACCTGGGACAAATGCCAAGTTGTGCTCCTAGGAAAAAGGAACCAAATGCATTGTTACAAAATGGGGAATACTTGGCTCAACAATACTACAAGCAAGCTGGAATTGTTGTAGATCACAAGCTGAATATGTGGCTGTGAAAAAGGCAGCTCTATTTTGGGCTGCATTAATAGAAGTATCACTTCCAAAACCCATGAGGAACTAGTTCCCCTCTACTCCGAACTAGTTAGGCTTCACCTTGAGTACCATGTCCAGTTCTGGGCACCACCATTTAAGAAAGGTGCAGACGAACTAGGAAAGGTGTGGAGGAGGGTAAAGGATGCTCAGAGGATTGGGAACAAAGCCTGGAAGAGAAATTGGAAGAACTGGGCATGTTTATCTTTGAGAAGATTGGGGGTGGGGGTGGGCGAGATGATAGCACTCTTCAAGTACTTAGGTTTCCACACAGAGGAGGGCCAAGATCTCTTCTCAATCATCCCAGAGTGCAGGGCATGGAATGCTGGGCTCAAGTTATGGGACACCAGATTCCAGCTGAAGATCAGAAAAAACTTCCTGACTGTTAGAGCAGTATGCCAATGGGCTCTCCCACATTGGAGGCATTCAAGACAAGGTTGGATAACCATCTGTTAGGGATACTTTAACTTGGAGTCCTGCAGTGAAGAGGGGGTTGGACTCGATGGCCTTATTGGTCCTTCCAGCTCGACTATTCAAGAAATCTATCAGTCCTTAATTTTTCAGCAGGGAAGCTCAAATTCAAACAACTCCACATGGAAGGAACCATCAACTGAGATGCAAATCGAAGTGACAAATTCACATACAACATGGATGCGGTGTGTCCCTTGAGTTACTATATTCGTTGTGGCATAATCTGTTTCCCTACAATAGCTCCTTTTGCCCATAAGCATTTTCACTGCTATAGCTACCATGACTCTGAGAACATGATGCTCTCCCAACAGGCTGCACTACAATTCCCTGAGGATGATGGGATCTGTAGCTTAATAAATCTGCAGGGTGCTAAGTTGGGGAAGGTTGGATTAGAAGAGAAGCTTGGGAACAGCTTTACAGAGCTATTTAAAAAAAGCCTCCCCCCTCTGAGTCTGTAGCTATTCAATTAATAGGTTAGAAAAGCTCATTTGTAATCCCTCCTTGTGCACACTGGTAAAAATAAAATATAAGATTTCACTATTATTATTGATTCAGGTTCATTTGATAAGATTGCTTATAATAAAAGAGGAAAAAAAACGACCCAGCCATTACATTTCCATTTACATTCTCTAGTATCCTCCAATCTAACCTTTCTAACAGGGAGGTTGTGGGGGGGGGGGGGGGGAGAATAAAAGCCTGGTTTTTGTCAAATGGAAAGGATGAAGAAAAGACTCCTCCAGGAATCCAATCCCCTGTAAATGTTCCATTTCATACCTTTTTATGACATTGACATCCCTTAATGCGGCATAATCCTACTTCCGGTACCTGCCAAATACAACCACTTCTATGGAAAGAGCCCCACTTGTGACAGGAAAATGGTTGTGGAATATGTTCCTCACCCAATCAGCAAATCAACGATCTGCAACAAAGGGGGGGGGGGGGGGGGAGGTATTAGCACAACCAGCTTTGTTACTTAGATGATACTGCCCTCTTATGGCAGAAGGGAAAAATAAACACAGCACACTCTCCTTCAAGCTGGTCTCCTCCAGGTGTGTTGGACTGTAACTCCAGCATTCCCATTGGCCATACTGTCCGGGAATACCGGGACTTGCGGTCCAACACATCTGGAAGGCATGAACTTTTAGAAGGTTGGCATACAGAAAGAACCTACAGAAAATGGTCACAGTCCAGGGCCCAGATGTGAATGCTTGAGCACAGCAATGTCAAAATGTGTTAGTTTGATATGCTGCATGTTCAGCCCGCACTCAAGGACTCTCATGAACTGGGTTTTTAATTTACAAGTTTGCGCATGTTGCTTTCAGAAAAAATATATAAATCCATTGATACACAAAACAGAATGATGTTTGAATGAAGTACAGAATACCAGTACTTTCAGCAAAAGGAGGATAATGTTAAGAAGCTTCAACAGAGTTACAGTGTAGTTTGGAGAAGCAGACCCTGAAACCTTGGGTAGGCTTCATTTTAGGCTGCACTAGGGTTTCCAGTGCTTGGGTAGAACAATCCTTTAATGTGTGAAGAAAAGCAGTATTTTTTTCAACAAAGTTTAAATATTACAAGTCTGGGAAGACACTTATCACTCTAGCCACATATTTTGCTATTGTCAGCTGGGCATGGGCCAGGTTGATCTCTTTTCTTCAAGTGCCTTTGTTCATGTCTCCTTCTGTTGCAAAATGGAGGGTACCTCTTTAGCAATGACATATTGAGTTGGCTTGTGTTTTGGGAAGAAGGGATTATTTTTGTGTGGAGAAGGAATATTCTTGCAGCCTAGATTGAAAGACACAAACTGAATTTTATTCTGGTCACATCTTGTCCTTCTGCCCCAAGGAGCTGAGGGGTGGTCTCCCCTCTGTTATCAATCCTGTGAAATGGATTACTGTTGAGAGAGTCAGTGAGTGGCACAAAGTCAACCAGAGAGCTTAATGACTGAACAGTAATTTGAACTTGTTTCTCCCCTGCTCTTGTCTAATCCTCTTAGCACTACCACACAGTCTCATCTGGACAAGAGGTGGAGCAAGGAGGGGAAGATAGACAATCCATACCTCATGAAAGATTGAACAAAAGAAAGGATGCCAACAAAGGTTAGGAAACTGATGCAAAGGCAAATCAACAGCATATAAAATTAGACTTGCTTCTAATTTAGTAGCAGTTTAAGAGAGTGGAATTTTCTCTGATGGAAAGAGAGCAAGATTTTCCTGCAGCTTCATGACCACTTTGGTGTGTTTCAGAACAGAAGATAATGTATCTTCAAAAATACACTAGCTGACTTTCACTTTTCTATATATGGAAAATGCAAGGGTGAAGAGCATTGAGTGCCTGACACATGAAATTGCTACAACAGAGAAACAAAGCATTTGGTTGTTCAACTGATCATTTATTACGAATGAATCTCAGGCATTTAGGTCTTTACCCAACAAGTCATATACACAGTGGAAGGATGCACTATACATCTCAAAGAAAAAAAATTCTACAGTTTCACTATAAGTCACTAGATTGCTTTAAGAGTACACTGTTATAGTTCACAATTAAATACAAATTTACCCAAAACATTTGGCATAAAGATCAGTACAAGACATGAAGACCCACCACAACAAATGAATGGGAAAGGCAGTTGTATTCTTCCAGTAAGTCTGTTACAAGTCAAAGGGATGTAAAAATACATTAGTCAGTATGTGTTCATATTTTTCTACTGTGCAGTAGCACAACACAGGAGGGATGAAGGCAACATAATAGAAGGCAAACTCCATATGCCTATGCTTGACAGATGTAAAAACATTAACTGCAGAAAAAACTATTGCTAAACATTTCATAAATCTTATTTCATTGAAAATCTGCTTTTAAGGCATAAGCCCCTTCCCCTCCACAAACATCAGAAGTATACTATCTAATTAAGGAGCTAATAATGAGAATAGGTAAATTCTACAGAAGAGAAAGAAATACCCTGCACCGTTAATTATCACATTTAAAGAAAAAAGTCTAACATGTGTACAATCACAACAGAGCAGATGGGATATAATAAGTAAGGGAGCAATGATATTCTGCTTCATCATAGTAGGACCCTTGAATCATGTTCTGATGGTACTGAATTGCTTCTTCTTTGATGATTCCTCAGTCCCTTATCTCAACGCACAGGGTGAAGTGACACTAGTGCACTGAACACAACAGTTTGCTTTCTAAAAACACCCTTCTCAAGATGTTTTCTTGCAGCCATGTCTTCATCTTATATATATTAGGATTTATAAAGACAAGGTAAAGTGCAAGGTTCCCAATTCCCTCCCCCCATCCCCTGTATAATTGCATTTGGCTAATCTACTCATTAAAAAATTTAGAATACTGTTTAATAAGTTCTCTCTTGGACAAATCACCAACATCTGCATTTCTGGGATATATCTTGCTCATGGCTCTTTATTCTGCTTTCAAAGTCAGAAAAATATTCTTGCCATGGGCTACTTTGGCTTAAAAATGCTTTGCTGGCCTATGCAGGAAGTTTTTACTCCCAAATCTTTCAGTGGCAGGAAACAGTTATTTGTTTGATTTAGCCTTGTAAATCCAAGACTCAAAGATGCAAGGGCATCAAGGTGGTCCCTTCTGAATAATAATTCATGGTAGGATTTTGATATGTAATATTTGCACAGCAAAATTGTACTTGGAAGCTGAACCGACAGGGTGAGAAACCCTCCCATAAGGGTCACATATTCATCAGAGTGTAATGCTAGTACTATAATCGACATTGCACATTCCCCTTCCCTTTGCTCTTTCCTTCATTCAGTTCAAGGGATGAACAAACATTATTGTGCTACTACTACTAGTGCAACAGCTAATGCGCTGAGGACCACCATCTTTAACCTCATTACAGAAGATGGCCACATTAAGGTCTTTGGCTCTGATGCAAAGCCCTCTAAAAAAATTAATGACAACCCTTCTAGTTTTAAGTGAATTCTTAATAGGTCTGAAAGTTTCAAACAGATATCTTTGTTTGGAGTAGGTTTATTCAGTACAGATGTAGTCAGTGAAATGATTTCAACACTAAGTCTTAAGCATGGAAACAGCCACACCCAGGCCAAAGTTCATTGCTGAACAGTTTCAATGCTATGTAAAATTTGTATTTGAAAATTAAGGTAAAATACAACCCACCACCATGTATGAACATGTCAATGTTTTCACATATTTTATTAATTTTAGCCATTGCTTAAGGATTCATACCCTTTGAAGATCAAAAATGCTGATTAAGGTTTTATTAAAACCACAAGGAATTGGAAAGTTTCCTAAACCGGCATGCAGTATACTCTGCCACTATAAGAAACTGCAGTGTGGTGTTTTTGGTGATTCAACACTAGATGTTCATGAACCACAAGCTTCTCCCTGAATACAGATATTGCTAACAGGATTAGTTTCTAGCACGGAAAGCCATGAAAATGGCCAATGCTTTCCACCAATATATTTGCTCAACATTTGTTGGTCTAGCTGAGAATAAGGCATATACAGATGTCTCTAAAAGACAACAGGACTCAAGAATTATGACAATTCTCAAACCCAACAGTGAGATTCCTCAATCTCCTCAAGAAATAGTTTTAAACCTTGAAAATATATCTTTTCTTGTATAATGTATAACAAATTACATTTTCTACTAATTAATTTGGTAAACCCATTTCCTTGATTTAATCTCCAAAGCAGCTTCTGAAAGGCAGCATGTGCCTTTTTAATTTAATTTAATGTCATTTTGATGCTGGCTGCTGAAATGCTGCCATTATTTGCTTTATAAATATTAGCCCTAACAATGTAACACTAAAAGATTTACATTTCTGGTCTAGAAGTGAGGCATATGGTGCTCCTCTTGTAGAGTATTTTTCCATGATCACCAAGCTGCAAACTTCAGTTTTAGGAAGCCGTAAAAAAATAAAATCCAATTATAATGATTACTAAAACTGATCTGCTTACTTCAGTTAATTCGGTCAATAAGGGAGGAATTGGAACTTCTGTAAACTTTTAACTGTAAATAACAATCTGAAGTATTTCAGCACTGCTTTTACTTAGCTATCCATATATGTACTAAATATGAATTATCCTTGTGTCCTATGAGAAAGCTGCCTAAAAATATCATAATATCTAGTTCATGGAATCTAATTAAATGGGATAACATATGCTATACTCTAGTGCAGGGGTCCTCAAAGTTTTTCACCAGGGGGCCAGTTGAAAGCTGCCGGTGTTGGGTGCGGGCCGGAAAGATGGTGTCTGATGGTGCACGTGGGCTGACGAGGGGGCGGGGGCAGTACATGCAGGGAGGCATGGGCATGCGTGGTAAGGGAAGGCAAGGCAGGGGTGGGCACGCACCACAAGGCCTTCTCTGCGGTGGCACCCCACCTATGGAATGCGCTCCCCAGAGAGGTCCACCGGGCGCCGTTGTTATTTGTTTTTCGGCGCCAGGCCAAGGCCTTTCTATTTAAACGATATTTTAATCGTTTTTATTGGTTTTAAACTATTGCTGAGATGCTCCGAATTTTTAATGTCTATCCTGTTTGTTTATCCTCTTTGGAAGCCGAGGCTTTCTGCGATGGGGGCGGCATAAAAATGCTTTAAATAAATAAATAAATAAGGTGGGCGCACGAGGCAGCATTGCTCCCTTGGAGATCATTTTCTCCGAGTGAGCAAACCGCCGCCTCCCGCACGCGAGGTGAGGCGGGCGGTGGCGGGCGCATGCGTGAGCGCCCGCGTGGCAGGTCCAGATGAGCATGGCAGGCCAGATAAATGAGCATGGTGGCCCGGATCCGGCCTCTGGGCTGTAGTTTGAGGACCCATGCTCTAGTGACACATATCCATGCTTACTATTTATGTTCAACTGAGATAAACCTTGATAATTTTTTGAATATGAACTCTGTATTCTTGGATAGGTCAGTGTTTTTTCACCACAAGACCTGAAGACCACTGGCAGCTCCCAATAATCTGCAAGTGTGGCTCTTGGTTCCTCTTGGTTTTGTGACAGCTGTTTACCCTCAGGACAGGCGCTCAGGCACTATCTGGGCCCCCTGCTATGATCAGGCTATTGGAGGAGGTTTTATAGATGTGGAGTCATGAGGACTGCCTGGCTCATCAATTGTAAGGTGGCAGGTGGAAGAGGGGAATCCTGGAGTAACAAATCAATCTGCCGGTGGGGTGGGGGGGCAGCCGAAGGACAAAAGAGCCATATGACTAGCTAGCTGCTCTGACGCACTGCACAGGAAGCAGAACAGAAACTGACTTTCCAGTAAAATGAGAGCATTTGTAGTAGTGAGTAGAATAAACCGCCTTCTCAGTGATGAGAGAACAAAATCTATCCCGATTCAAAGATTATGCAATGCTGTTGGAGTGCACCTGCTTGGGACTGACTAAACTTGGCTTGGGTGATGTGAAGGGGAGTGCAGAGGAGAGACCCCAAAAGGCCCCCTGCCAAATCTGGTGCAAGTGCCACCATTTGACCAGGGAAGCATGAGCAGACTATCTCAGTGACATGGAAAAGGACACGTGTACTCAAGGACTCAAAATGGGTCTTGCCTGAAAAAAATCTGAAAATCATTAGGTTAGGTTTTCACGTATTATGGGTAGCATCCAATTGTGCCCCAGCAGTAGAACCAATAATAGTGATTTTCTGCCAAATTTCAGTGCAAAATGCTTTTCCCATTGCCCTAGCAACCTGCAGGTACACTGCACAGCGATTTGACTGTGCTGCACATTACTGATGATAGTGCTCAACTGGGCACTATTCTCAACTGGGCACTACTAAAAAGCTACAGCTTGCTTCTTTGCACAACCAACAAATACAGTACTGACTAATGCAGCATCTTTTCACATAGCCAGTCACCAAAGGATAAATCAGTTTTGGAGAATGAAACCTGTTAGAATGCCACAAGACATGTGGATTCTTTCCTATCACCTTATCATTTGAGAAATCATTTTTGGACCAGCATGTTGACCTCTTGCACACTATTGAATTCAATATCAATTAATTCCAGGCTGGTTCGGGCTGCAGTTTTTAAAGATAAAGTCATGAACTACAGCTGCAATAGACTGTAAGTTTCAAGGTTTACTGTCTTGTGGGTAAAGGTTTTATTGAAGATCATGCCTGAGTAACTTGCAACATGCCCAGCACACAAGAGTTCACCATTTGTAAGGCAGCCTACGAGGGGCTCAACATTTTACCTGTGCTGCCTGCCTGAGACAGCAAAGAGAGGAGAGGGAAGGAAAATGTTAAGCACCAGGTCAAGGTTGGTAAGTCACAAGTTGGAGGCCTTCTTCAGACCAAAATGCTGCTGCTTCCAGTGAAGCAAATGGGAAAGCTATATGCACGTGCGTGCAGTGTGTCTTGAGATGCGGACTGGGAAAAGGTGGGCAGCAGCAGCATGGCATCTAAGCAATGACAACCTTGCCCACTTTGCTAATGCATATTTAAGGCAGGGTACTAGTCCTCATTGCTGAAAAACGGGCAGAGAAGCCACGGTCAGCACCAACTCATGTTCAGGAATATTAACAGCCGCTATTCTGCATTGTATACATTTGACCTTCAGATTGTATAGGCCATTGTTGGGAATGGTTTGCCTAAGGACTATTTTTGCCTTATCCAGACTGAGAATAGTTACAGACTCTCCCTGGTGTCTCACAAATTTGAGGGCTCATGGCAACTTAAACTATTTTTTACATCATGGTCTAGATATCAAATGAAAACCTAAATAATAAAAACAAAAGGACAGTGGACAGTATATGTATGTGGGTATATGTGAAAATGACTCACATATACCCACATACATACTAGGCAGAACTGAAATATTTAACATTTAATTTCTGGGAGTTAAATAAATAGAGGTACTAATAGCAATTAGCAAATCAGCAAGGCTGGCCAGTTTGACTGATCCTTTCTCAAGACCCCCTTTGTGCCTCCTGCCACAGAAGCGAGACTGAAAGACCACTAGCATCCGTAACAACATGAGACGTTTAGGCTCAAAACAAGTAAAACTGTGTGGTACAAAAGTGGTGAGCTACAGACTAAGAATTTTGAATCAGAATTCCAGTGCTATGCCTGATCTGTGCCAATAAGTACTATGTGGACGTGACATGATCCAGTCCAAGAATTACCAACTCATCTTGTGTGCGGTCTATATCATAATCACAGTTATTTCAGTCCTTTGAAATGTTATTGTCTTCAACATCTTGATTTTTCCTTTGATCTTTATCCCATCAGTGAAATATGAGGCTTTGAAAATGTAGATGTCTTCACACTCATTCTGTAATTATGTATACTATTATTCTGGACCAAGGTTTTCCATATTATTTTCTAGTGTACACCTTCATTTACAAAAAAGTCTTTTAGTAGTTACAAAAAATATTTATAATGCACCTGATGCTTCTTTAATATCAACACCTGCTTGTGTCCGAAGTTTGCCTGGTCTTCATTCCAGTTTGCTACTTTCTGACTTCTGATCCAATCTGCTCTTGTTACTCTTTACCATGTAGATGAAGTAAGCAAGTGTCTCTTTCTCATTTACTGGGATGTTCCTGAAGTGGCGACTAACAGTCTGAAAGGACATTAGAATGTCTTGAATTATGGAGTTAGCATACAGTCTATGGTTTTCACATAGTTTGCTCTCTAGGTTGTATTACCTGGCAAATATATTTGGCTATTTTTTATCTGTTTTTATGAACTACTAGAAATTCATTGCTACAGCTCATACAATACACAAGGAAAGGGACAGAATAACCCTTGTAACAATTAAATTTTATCTATATAAAGAAATCTAACAGAAGCATTTCTGAAAATTAATGACCTGAAGTTTATCATAACTAAGACTTAATTTTAAGATCAGACTGCATAGGATTACCTTCTTACCCAGGTGGAACGAGACTAAGAGATGTAATTTCTTTGAAAGAATCTCACTACAAATTTTCCCATTTGCTTAAAAAGAAATAGGGATATTAATCACCCCAAGACAACAAATGGTAGTTTGAGTTTTCCTTATGGTAGACTAAGGAAAGCAAAAATGATTCAAGGATGACATCCAGCATAGAATCAAAACTGTTCAACCTTCTTAGCAAATCTGAGAAGTGTGTGACAATGTGTAGCTGGGCTCTCTTTAAAATTAGTTATCTGTTTCTGTAAGAGTTTTGAAGGAGAAATATGGGAAATTACACAGAGAATAAAAGGTATAGGAATTAGATGATAAACCCTCAGGTGGACCACCAGAAACAGAGACTGTGTGGCAAACAGTTTGCCCATTATAATGGGAATGTATTTTGTCTACTTGGTCTATGCTGCAAGAGAAACATAATATAGAGGTGCCAGACTGGTTGATATTAAGTAGTGGTATAAAACGGAAAACCTTACCTGGAGAAGGGCAATAGAATAATTTCTTAGAAGCAGCAGATCCTTCTGCTTCTCTTGTTTGCGCAGAGACTATGGAATGGATCTATACTTTTTTGTACTAAGCAGGCTTTTTCAAGAACGGAATCAAATCCTTATTCCAAACCATGGTTTTACTGTGCAATTGCAGCACATTTTCACAGAATTTTATAGCAATGCACACAGCTTTCCATCTTCAGTGTCAATCCTTTAAACTGAAAAATTCCTTTGGATTCCTACCATTAGGAGTGATCCACTAAGAACCAGTGTGGTCTACCAGTCAAGCGTGCAGGAGTGGGACTTAGGCGATTCTAGGTTCTAGTCCCCATTCAGCCATGGAGCAAACTGGGTGATTTTGGGCCAGTCAGAGACTCTCAGTCCAGCCTACCTCACAGCTGTTGTAGGGATACGTAAAATTGAGAGCAGCAGCAGGACAATTATGTAATCTGCTTTGCATTCTAGTGGGGTGTAAATTGAGTAACTGAATAAATCTATCAGGAAGTACCCATAGAATCTTTCTGCCACTTTCTTCCCAACAAGGGAAAGAGTATGGTTTACTTCGTTACTAATATGCTAGCAAAGATAAAGGATCCTTTGCCTTTTGCTTTTTGATTCTTGCAAGAACCTAGAAGAAGGGCATTGTAGTAGTTGCCCTTCCTCCCTCATGGTTCATGTACTACTCTGGAGAGTTGTACAGCACTCCAGAATAGAGGCTTGGATGGCAAAGGATGCTTCAGTTGGCAGAATTCAGTTCAAATCATTCCACCAGCTAACGCATCCTGCCACCAGACTTCTGCTCATGAAACGTTAAGATGTAAGCCATATTCACAAAATACATGGTAGACATTATCTATGCAAATGTGGACAAGACATTGGACTGTGAAGCACAACTTTCCAGTTTCTTGCATGTGTCATGAACCCACTAGATGGCAAGGGATCATTTCTCAATTCAGACAATTTTCTGCAATGAGGGAACACTGGCCTATCTTACAGGGTTGTTGTACATGGCACTGACAGTAAATTAATGTGAAGCACTTTCAATGCTTCCAACTAAGTGTTAGCTACATGTGCAACAGAATAATCCACTTATATCTTCTGAACGGAAAAAGATCAAGCCATATATTTAAATCAAGGTTGCAGCGCCCCAGACCCAGGGACAAAATCTAGCCTTCTGGGGTTCCAATCTAGCCATCCATAGTTCATCTTGCTCTGAACCACCAATTTAATGTTTTCCCTGCCTTCTGCGCAGTTCTCCCTCACACCATACACTTGAAATGCCTCTCGTAAGGTTTGGCCAAACATGTTACGAGTTTTAAGCTAAAATATGCTGCTATTTTTCATTTGTGGCTCCCCTGCCTCCCACTGGAATAAGCCCTTGAGAGCTTTTCCAAAATGGAGTTCAGTTTTTGAGCAATAAAAGGTTCTGTACCCCAACTTAAGTCAAATGAAGTCATCAGCTTTAATTATAATCCTAAACCTATAATAAATTCTAACCAATAAAACAATGTTTGGTCTAACATTAGGAGGCCTTATGTATGACCATTTGTAGCAAGTTAATAACATATAAAGATATGAAAATTTATTTGCTTTTGGTATTCTTTTAACTCAATGATAAGTCAAGAGAAGAGAAAACTAGTGTAATTTCTATGCTGACATTGCATTCCAAGGTTCTCCGCATATACAGTAGGAAGAACTGCTATACAGTTGAAGGCAGTGATATACCGTCATCACTGAATAGCTGTTATTGAAAATAACTATATTAGTGTAAAATGAATATATTTGGTGGCCACAGAAAAATGTTCCACATGATACCTCCTAGGGAACTTACTTCAGCCAGTTGAGCTTTATTGAGGCCAGGTCTGGTTTGCAACTTGTAATGCCTTTTGTAACGGCGCAATGTGTTTACCTGAAGTTGAAACAAATCAACCTGCAAAACAGATGGCACCATTTACAAAAGAAGCCACCTTTAAAACATGTATTACTTTAAAAAGCAATGCACATTCCATTTTAAAGCAAGCACTTCTAGCCCAAGTTACACAAAATGGGTAACTGGCATAATGGATACAAGCAGAGCCCTAGGAGAACTTTACTTGAATGTAATACAAACAGAATAGTTCCTCATTTTCTGTGAACTCTCTGGATTGTGGCCAACATGTGAGTACAGTGATGACATATTCTTGGCCATTCTTTCGTAACATGGCAAAAGACTGTTGATAACCCTGCTATATGATCAGAGGCACAATCCCATGGCTTGTGCATGCTACGAGTTGTAGGATTTATTTCTGCCTAAATATGTACAGCATTGTGCCCTAAAATTCTATTCTAGCTATCCACACTTTTAACTTTTTTCAAAGTTAAAACTACTAACAGTTCAAACAATCACTGGCACTGATTTTTGTAATATGCTGTTCTGTATACAAGCCCTTTCTTTGAAAAAAAAAAAGAACTTTCAATTTCTAGCACTTTGAACAATTAAAATCATAATGAACTAGTCTAAATGAAGAAAGAAACAAACAGAAAGCCTTTGAAGCATTAGACAGAAATTAGGAAAAAGTATGTCCAGACCTGTATATTTTGTTTAGTAACTTTTGTTACCTGATGAACAATTGTGGGCGAAACTCAAGGTGAGACAGAACCATGTAGCTTGGTGAAATGATATATTACAAGCAATGGTACAGTAAACTGTGCCTTCTGCTTGTCCTAGGAAGCATGTAGACAACTAGGAGTGCATTGTGTTTTTATAACCCTTTAAACACAGCACTATTTGAAGTTTCAGTTCAGAATGAAAACTACTAACTTGCACTGAAATAAAAGCAGATATTTCTATTCTAGCAATGATCTACATTGCACAAATTAATATTACCAACCTATGTTGACATGCTGATAACCCTCTGCCAATGTGAGCAGGGGGTTCAAGTAGCATATTGTGGATACCAGAAGTCTAAAATCAAAGGCTGATCATTAATCAAAATGCAATACTAACTAGAATAGAAATACACATAACCACAATTTCATTATGGAGAAGAAGAAAATTGGGTATATTACTATATTTATTTATTATTTATTTATTAAAACATTTCTATGCCGCCCCTTGCCAAGGCCTCGGGGCGGCTTACAACATTGAATACAAAATACATTGAAATATATACCTCTGGGACATCTATCTCATGTTCTGGCGAGTCTCCTCCATCATCACTTGTCTTCCTCTTCCTTTTGTTCCGAACACTTTGAATGAAGTTCTTATGGAAATCACAAATATACAAGTGCCTTACCTAAGAATTAAAAGACAGAGAGGGTACAAAAAAGCACAGTAGCCATTAGACAGAAAATTAGATGGATA
Source organism: Varanus komodoensis (assembly GCF_004798865.1). Lineage (NCBI taxonomy): Eukaryota > Metazoa > Chordata > Lepidosauria > Squamata > Varanidae > Varanus > Varanus komodoensis. The sequence goes on along the minus strand of NW_025336345.1, from coordinate 1,451,634 downwards.
CAGTGAATGACAGGAGAAATAAGAACCTGCAAAATTCTACCAACAGAAGTTTGGGCATTTAATTATTTTTTAAGTGCTCATCTGTTCATTTATAAGCTATTGAGTGCCAAGAAGCTGCGTGACAGAATAACCTCAATCTATTTAAATATCATCGGAGCTTGCTCTGCAAAGGTAGCATTTTCTCTCTCTCTTTCAAATATCCATAGTCTGCTGAGTGACCAGCTGCTTCATTGCCCAGCTGCTTTCTTCAGGTCTGAAACAGGGATTTCTTCAAATGACTTACTGAAGTAAATAAGCTGCAGGAAAGACCTGTGTACTAGAACTTGAAGCTGGACCTAGAATGACTGATTTTTTTTCCTCTGTTGTAAATTGAAGGAAATGTCCACCTTTCTATTCTTACATAATGTGACTATGCTCTGGAGTGCTAAAAATGAGTTCAGGAATTACTAGGTCTATCCATTTGGTGCTAGCTTGGCCTACTGTGCTAGCTTTTCTAATTTAAAATCTTTTAAAAGTAGAAAACTGCAAACCCAGCTTTTGAACTGTGCAAGATGCAAGGGTATCAAGTTTTAATTTCACATAGTATCCACTGAAGGTAGTCAGTTTTTATGATAAAACATAGATATTTTTATACCTAATTTCATGCAAGTTAGCAGAGAAAGAGAAAGTTATGTAGTCTTGAAAACTCTACATTCCACTGGCCAAAGCTCAACAACTTTCTTCAGAAATCAATGGCTTTTAATTAAAAAAAAAAATCCCACCACTGATTTATACCAAGTTTACTACTGTGTAATGTTTAGAATTTATAAACTTAGTAACACCTTGCTGAACTGTGAGACTACCGCTATTGACATAGAGCTTAGATGAACATAAAGTTTTTGTCCCAATTTGAAACTAAATTGCACAGTTACATTGTTGGATAACTGTAACACTCTGGAAACAAGTATCTGATGAAGTAGGCTCTAGTCCATAAAAGCTTATAAAAATGTTGCATTTCTGTGATTGCCTTAACAGACTAACAGGACTACCCCCTGGGAAATAATTGAGGATGTTAGCCGACCTTAACCTCCTTATGTAATCAAACAGTGTTTGGATTTGTTGGAAAACAAGCTAGCCAGCAAGCAATTATGCTTTATTTACCTATGTGATGAATTCCAGTTCAGTTAATGAGACTGTAGAATTAATTAAAGTACAAAATTCATTGCTTTTTGTCCAAGTGATCATTTTAATATTTGCCTGAAGGGCATTCATTTCCTTAGTGGAGTCTTAACTGTGACCACAGCTTGCCTTGATTATCTATTGAAAGGAGTTTTACTATATAGTTCTCTGTGGAACTTCATCATGGTTATTTTTTTAAAGCAATTTCTTCTTGTATTGCAGAGACATCTATATTAACAGCAAGTAAGTCAGCCTATCAACATGTATACAATTTGTGTTATTGGACTTCTTATGTGGCACTTAGGGTAAGCTGCTTGGCTAGATCTAAATCTAAAACAGTACCAAGTAGCAGGCAGTCAAAAGGACACAACCAACCATTTCTGCTCTCCCACAGACTGGGTTTAACATTTCTGAATGAAGCTAGTGAGGAGCGCCTTGAAGAGTAATAGTAATTAATCATCACGCTCCATACTATGCTGAATCATCATGATCCCTACTGCCACACACAATGATGCTCCAGTTTAAAATGCCTAATGTGACAGATGCCACTTAATGTTAACACTAATTGGCTGGCAGCATTTAAATCCATTCGATACTAGCCAAGAAAGAAATGTGTTTGCAGTTTTCTACTTTAAAAGATTGTTTGACTGCACTTCAGTGTTGGAAATTTGACAGTTTTTAAATAAATGGTTTCAAGGCAACCATCTGATCCTTACTGATGCACATTTGTTAGTCAATTACAAATGCACACACCAGCTCTCTACAGCATTGCCAGCGTTCAGTGTCAGTTGGCAGACACATCACTATATGGCTTTTGACTAGAAAGTGGATGTTTTTTCTTCTCCTTTAACTGCCAATGCTAAACAATTGTCTTCTAATATCTCTGTGCTATATATTTACATATAATGATAGGTTTCTCTATTCTCCCCATCAGAGTTTGGCTAGTTACAGCCTCTTAACTAGACACATCAATTTTGTCCTTCCAATATTACCAGTTTTTGTGCCACCTACATATTATGTTACATATACTTTCTGACCCACCAGATATTATGAGCTTTTTACAGTTGGCTTCACATTGCCTGTCATGAAACAAAAATGCATTTATACTCTGAAGTAACTGGTTAACTTTTGTTTTTCCCTTTCACCATGTAGCTATGATCACAATTGCTTCACTATATTCAATATTTTTTTAACTTGAAGAAAATTGATACTCAATATAACTCTAATAAGAACACCCCCATGTAATATGTTAAAGGTCACATGTGCTGTTTTAGATGCATTCTTTGTAACATAAAAGGCATCAACTCTATCTACACAAGCTTCAGCGCTAAAAACAAAAGTCATGACAAAGACTGTAGAGGTAACGTGCTTTTACTGCAACTCAGGAGTTCAGGCCACTCTGATCAATTATGCTCAGGATAACAAAGTTTTGTTCTGCAACTATTAAGCGGGACTGTCTCTTCACTATAGGAATGGTTTCTTAAAATGGCAACCAAAACTTTGGAATCCTTTAGCATTATAGCTTCTCGTTAACACAAGAGCTGCATGGTACCCCCAGCAAATTACAGACTGCAGCAGACACAGAGGGCAGAAACTAAGGAAATCCGATAGTCACAACTCACACTTTTGTCAATGTCCAGTTTGAGCTTTTTCTGAGAGATACTCTTTTGGATCCTCTTGCTAAAGGAGGCGTTGCCAGCCGGGCGGACGCAGCGGTCCCCGTCGTCGATGAGGCAGCAGCTCTGTCCGTAAAAAGGGGTGGTGGGAGGCCCATCCCGGCTGTCCTCCTCCGTGCTGAAACCATTCATCGCAGCCTGCCAGCGGCCCCGGGAGGCAGGCGGCGCAAGAGGCGGCGCCCCTCCCCGCCCCCGGAGCCCTCCGTGGCCCTCTCGCGGCCAAGCGCGCCCGCGAGCCCCTCCGCGCCCGGCTCCGCACCTGCCTCAGCGAGACATCGCGGCGCCGCGGAGCAGCCTGCCGGGCGAGCGCGCCCGCAGCTGCACCGCGCAGCCCGCGCCCGCGCCCCTCCGGACCCCGGGCGCGCCCGGTCCCCTTCCCGAAACTCACTTTGCTCCCGCGGAGCCGGCGCGCTCGCCGTCCCCGCGGGACCCGCCGCACGCCAGCAGGGGCAGGCGGGCAGGTGGACGGGCGCCCCGGCAAGAGGCGGCGGAGGGCAGGGCTGCCCTGCCCGCCGGCGCCCCCGCCGTTCCCTCACGGCCTGTAAACAACTCCGGTCTCCCCGCCAGCGGGCTCCCGGCCGCGGAGGTGCCCCTCCGGCTGCCCGGCGCGGAGCTTCCGGAGCCGGCAGCCCGGTACGTGTCGCTGTGCCCGGCTGCCGGCCCCCGCCACCGGGCTCGCCAGGCGGCCGCTACCTGCGCTGCCGGAGAGGACGCCAGCCAGGCCGGGGAGCCAGGACCCCAGTCCCCGCCCGCCGGCCCGCGCGAGCTCGCCCGCTCGCTTCACTCTGCTCTTCGCTCCCTCACACTCGCACACAAAACCTGCCCGCTCCGCCTCCGCCACCCCTCTCTGAGCGGAAGTCCCGTCCCCGAGCGTCCATTGGCGACCGCAGCACGGGCGGGCGGGGCTCCGCCGCCGCTCTCATAGCCTACCGGTTGAAGTTGCTGTCCGTCTGCAGCGATAGGCTACTTCCTGCAAGGGGGTTGAAGCTAGCGATTGTTTGAACTCGGCTCGGAGAAAACGGGGAGAGAGCCGCGGGGGCGGGCGAGTGGGGGGATTTCGTCGGTAACCTGAAAGTACTGCATCGAGGGTAAACATAGTAAGGGCTTAAAAAAAAAAGGATGCATTTAAATTTGAGGTAAATAACTTCTGGCTACATGTACCCAGGGTTGTACTGTCAGCGACCCAAAGCGAAAAGGAGCGTCTTTGGGAACAGTTAAGCCACCTTGCCTAAAAGAGCGTCCACACCTGCAGTTCAAAGCGAGTCACGTCTACTGAGGAAGAGGCCCATAGAGTTCAGCGGGACTAACTCCCAGGTATTGCGTGGATTAGCTGGCACTCCCACAGTCAGATTCGTGCTCGTTAGAATGAAGTCGTCTTCAGAGTACGAGAGATCCTGGCTCAATGGCATCTACTAACGTTTCGAGCTCTTTGCGCCTTTTGCTCCAGCTGGTAATCCTGGCCGGTCCTTCTGGAAGTTCAGAGACCTGCGTTAGCTGGAGGAAGGCAAGGGGTATGCAGGTGAGCAATCGTGAAGGGGATGCCGCTTGGAAACACCAGCGAGGAAAGAAAACAAACCGGGGAAGCGAGGATAGCTAGAAACCTGGGGCCAGCAGGGGTGATTCAAAGGATTTGGAGATCAGGATTCTCTGTGGGAATCTGGGGAAATAAAAACTTGGAGGGAGGGATGCTCCTTCTTCATAGGCCTTGAATATGTACAATGGAGGGAGATTATAGGAGTGATGGAGGATCAGTTATTTTAGGGAGAGGTAGAGGGAGCTATGGCATTGGGTGGTGAGCTAGCCAAGTCAGGGGGATGCAGTCCATGCACCTAATGTGTCATGTCCTGGCCCTGCTCCCAACTGCTGTCCTGGTAGTTGCTCCATCAGCCTGTCCTCAGGTCTCCAGATGCTACGTTTAAATGCCAGATTGGTGCATAATAGGACCTCCCTCATTCATGATTTAATAGTGGATTAAATGCTGACCTGGTATGCATTACTGAGACTGGGTGGGTGCACAGACGAGTTAGCCTCTCCCTGCTCTGCCCACCTAAGTACTTGGTACAGGATCAAGGTAGACTGGAGGGCAGGGAGCCAGGGGTTGTGGTCTATAGAAGTTCTCTCTCTCTCGCTCTCTCTCTCCCTCTCTCTCCCTCTCCAAAGCTCCCTCTCAGTCTCCTACTCTAGAGTGTTTGCATCTTGTGTGGGCCAGCAGGACAGATTGGGGATTCTTTTGGTGTAGTATTCACATCAGGACCCAATAGTCTCCCTATTTGAGCTGACAGGTTCCCCAGGCTGCTGGTCCTGAGAGATTTCAGCATGGATGCTGAGGGTATAATGTCTGGGGCTGCTCAGGATTTCATAGACTCCATGTCAACCATGGTGGCCCAGCACAGGTAGCAGGGCACACTTTGGGTTTGTTTTTTTCCAGCCAGGCAGGTTGATAGTGATCTGAAGGTGAGAGACTTTGAATTAGTCCCTCTGTCACGGTCAGAGCACGGCCTGCTGAGATTTAGACTAATGGTGACTTTTCCCCTCTGCAGGGGTGGGGAACATATTAAAATGGATCCTGGAAGCTGATGGATCCTGATGTTTTCCAGAGGGCTCTGAGGAATTTTCTGGCTGTTATGGTTGGTGTTCCTGTTGAATCCCTGGTCAATCTCTAGAATACAGAGTTGACACAGTTGCTGTGTAGTAGCGCTTGTACAGCTTCATGGGAGTGATGAAATGTGTCAGGATATGACTTGAGTGCAGATGAAGAAAACAGCTAGTGAATACAATTGAGCTGCAGTTGGATGTGTTTGCAGGCAGTGAGAGCAGCAAAGAAGCCTTATTAGACTGCCTCTGTTTGGACTTCTATCGCTGCCCAGCAGAATTGTCTAGAATTGTCTGGGGTCTACTATGTGCTGGCCCCAAGGACGTCTGAGGCCTGCAGTAATATATGTGCTAGGGCACTTCTAGGACACAGTGTCTTGTATCTGCCAGATAATAGTGGAGTCTGGTGGAATATCAAAGTTTGGCCTAGTTGTTTTAGATGAGTTCCAGTTCATACAGCTTGAGGATGTCAACAAGTTGCTTGGACAGGTTCATGTGGCTACATCCATACTGGATTCTTGCCCCTCATGCCTAATAAAAGCCAGTAGGGAGGGAACTGCCAGCTAGGCAAGGGAGGAGATGAATGCTTCTTTACAAGAAGGAATAGTCCCTGGCTATCCTGGTGGAGGGACCACTTCTGAAGAAACCTTCCCTGGGCCCAGAAGAACTCAACCATTTTAGGCTGGTTGCAAACATCCCCTTCCTGGGCAAGGTTCTTGAGCTGGTCATGGCCAACCAACTCTGGGCACTCTTGGATGAAACTGATTATCTGGATCCATTTCAGGCCTGGGTTTGGCATAGAAATAGCTTTGGTTACCCATAATAACCTGTGCCCGGAGAGAAACAGGGAAGTGTCATTCTGTTGGTTCGCCTGGACCTCTTCGCCACTTTTGATACCATCAACCATATGGTATCCTTTTGAGGCAACTGTCTGAGTTGCATTGCAGTGGTTCTGCTCCGACTTGGATGATAGGCTCCAGAAGGTGGTGCTTGGGGAATAGAGCTCTGCCCCTTCAATCTTTCAGTATGGGGTTCTTTGGGAGTCACTCTTGTCCCCTGTATTATTTAACGTCTACATGTAACCACCAGGAGAGCTCATCCTGAGTAATGGAGTGTGTTGTCGTTAATATCCTGATGACATGCTGCTGTATCTCTCCTTTTCATTTTCAGCAGGTGAGTCTGTGGATGTGCTGAACTGGTGCCTGGCTGTGACAAGGGACTGCATGAGGGCTAACAAGCAAGCTCAATCCAGACAAGATTGAGATGCTATTAGTGGGTGGTTCTTCTGGAGGGATGGAAGGAATTCAGCCTGCTCTGGATGGGGTTGCTCTCCCCTTGAAGGAGCAGGTTCATAGCTTGTGGGTGCTCCTTGAGTAAACTTTGTCACTTGAGGTTCAGGTGGCTTTACTGGCTTTGGAGTACCTTCTACCATTTTGCTGCTGGCTTAGTTATGCCCCTACCTGGACAGAGATCACCTGTTATTGGTGATCTATGCTCTGGTAATCTTAAAATAGATTACTGCAGTGCAGTCTATATGGGGCTGCCCTTGAAGACTGTTCATAAGCTGTAGCTTGTGCAAAATGTGGCAGACTAATAACAGGGATCAGATGGTCCAATCACATAATACCAGTTCTGGTCTGCTTGCACTGGCTGCCTATATGCTTCTGAGTCCAACTGAAGGCACAGGTTTTAAACTATAAAGCCATACATGGCTTGGGCCATAATACCTGATGGAATGCTTCTTCCAGACTTCCAACTACCTGGACACTAGGATCAAGTTCTGGAGTCTACCTCTGATTGCCACCTCTGAGAGGCTCAGATAGAGCCAACAAAGGACAAGGGCCTTTTCAGCGGTGGCCCCTCAGTTGTGGAACAATATCCCCCTAAGGCCTGCCTGGTGCCAACTTTACTATATACTTTCAGCATCAAGTAAAGACTATCTTCTACTGTAGGGCATCCAATTAGTCTACTAGGGCCTAAGCAATTGTCAAAAAGGTCTTAAGTTTTTCTTCAGTTTAAAATTGTTTGTAAATTTGGTTTTAAATTCTGTATTCTGAGCTTTTAATGATGTTTTAATATGGTGTAATTTATATTGCATTTTTAATGTACTGTTGTAAACCACCCAGAGAACTTCAGCTACTGGGCAGTAGAGAAAATAAATACCACCACTTGAACTAGGAATCTACTTCTTCCTAGGTCACCTACTGGGCAGTAGAGAAAATAAATACCAGCCCTTGAACTAGAACAGTCTGCTGATCAAATTTGCAGATGACACTAAAACTGGAGCAGTGGCCACAACTGAGGAGCAGGTACTCCAGATCCAAAAGGATCTGGGCAGACTATGGAAGTGGGCAGGAGACAACAGGATGGCGTTCAATGTGGATAAGTGCAAGGTCTTGCACTTGGGGCATAGGAATAGGTGTCATAAGTACAGGTTAGGTGACAAGTGGCTGGAGAGCAGCACTTGTGAAAGGGACCTCGGGGTACTGGTTGACTGCAGGCTAAACATGAGTCAGCAGTTTGATGCGGTGGTCAAGAGGGCAAACGCCACCCTTGGTTGCATAGCCAGAAGTGTGGCTTCTAGAAGTGGTATTACTACTACTCCACATGACTCTGGTGCACCCGCAATTGGAGTATTGTGTTCAGTTTTGAGCCCCTCGTTACAGAAAGGATTTAGCCAGGTTGGAGTCAGTGCAGCGTAGGGCCACAAGGTTGGTGGCCGGTTTGCAGGGGATGGGGTATGAGGCGAGACTGAGGGAACTGGGTCTTTTCAGCCTGGAGAAGAGGAGACTCAGAGGGGATATGCTGGCGACATACAGGTATGTGAGGGGATGTCACATGGAGATGGGTAGAGACCTGTTCTCCCCTGCGGAGGAAGGCAGGACGCGCTCCAATGGAGCAAAGCTCAGGGAGCCAAGGTTCCATTTAGATGTCAGGAAGTGCTTCCTGGCATCTAAATG
>NW_025336345.1:1406631-1443148 GCF_004798865.1 Varanus komodoensis | reverse complement strand
CACATGGAGATGGGTAGAGACCTGTTCTCCCCTGCGGAGGAAGGCAGGACGCGCTCCAATGGAGCAAAGCTCAGGGAGCCAAGGTTCCATTTAGATGCCAGGAAGCACTTCCTGACAGTCAGGACCCCGAGGGTGTGCAGTGGGCTTCCATGGGAGGTCGTTGAGGCCCCATCGGTGCAGGTGTTCAAGGATAGGCTGGACGTCCACATGGTGGGCATGTCGTGAGCGGAGCCGGCTGGTACTGGAGGTCAGACTAGATGGCCCAGGAGAACCCTTCTGGCTCGCTCTGTTTCTATGTTTCTTCAAGGGGAATACAACCCCATCCAGATCAAGCTGAATACTCTCCATCCGTCAGAGGAACCACCCACTAACAGCATTTCAGTCTTCTTTGGATTGAGCTTTAGTTTGTTAGCCCTCTTCCAGCCCATTGTCAGTTAGGCACTGGTTAAGCACCTCATCAGTTATGGCTATGGAAGATGAAAAGAAGAAATAAGACTTGCATGTTATTAGCATGCTGATGGTGATATACTCCCAACCTCTGGATGACCCTTCTCCAGAAGGATACTATGGTCAGTGGTTTCAAAAGCTGCCAGGAGATCCAGGAGTTGCACTGGGTGCCAATGGTTCTGCTCCTGCTTGAGTGGCTAACTCCAGAAGGTGGTATTTAGGGAATATTGCTTGGCCCAATGAATTCTCCAGCATTTAATTCCTTGGGGGTCAGTTTGGCCTTCCATGCTAATTCCATGATTGTTAATTTACTCAGGAACCTTTGTCAAGGACTCTGTCAGAAGCTTTTCGGAAGTCCATGTATACAGTACCTGCTCTATCATTCCTATCCATGCTTCTTGACACTCTTGAAAAATTAAAATGTGGGACTTTGCAGACATTACATTGATGCTTCTTGGTGAAACTATTACTTCTGTATGCTTGATGATTTAGTTTTTAAAAATGCTTTCTGCCAATTTGCCAGGAAGAGATTTTAAATTAATTGACCTGTTGGCATCTGGTATATTTGTTCTGCGAGAATGTAGTTTGCACTTTCTTATCTTCTAATTTTGATTTTAGTAGATGTCAAATGTAAAATCAGTAATAATATAGTGCAACACTGAATTAACAGTTTAATGAAAGCCATAAAGTTATAGGTCTGTGTGAACTTTGCAGAAAAGTATAATTTAAACAAAAAATTGCCATGGTAAATGAACCTTGAATGCCATTACTTTCATATTAAGGGGTTCCCCCCCCCACACACACACAACCAGGGTTGTCTTGCTTTATGAAAAATAAGTTTTATATTAGCAATTCAATCTGGATAATTATCCAGAGAGAAATAGTCATTCATTAAACTCAATTTGTGTCTGATGCTTTAGGGCAAGGCCATATGGAAATTGAACAATTTGTTCTTTTACATAACTGATTTAATATTTTTCATTATGGATTGTGTGTAGTGGCCAGATTTTGTTTAAGAAGAAGGTCTCTTTTCTGGTGTACAGCAAAGAAAGAGAGGTAAAAACATTATAAATGTATTATTGCAAAAGCACCAAAAAGGGAATCTTACTTGATGCCAGTGTTTTAAAATAAATGTGCCCAATTTAAGTCAAGTATTGCATTTCATCTAATGAGAGGACAGACACTGTGAAAGCAAGAAGTGTATTTGTTTTTCAGATGGCTTGTCTATAGCATAGCCTTTCAGAAAGTACAGTTAGTGACAAATAACATTAGCAATCTCGATCTAACACATACATGCACACTAAAGTGCTTATTAGAACTTCAAGAATCAGTGGAACTGCCTAGAAATTTGATGTTTTTATTCTTTAGTAGCTAGAGAAGAATGGAACCATTTGATTTTATTGTTTGAGCACAGGTGTTTTGGAGAGTCAGGTGTGACCAGGTAACAGCACCATTAAAGAAGGCTGACAAAGACTGAACTTGCTAGATGCTTCTATTTTGAAGTAAACCTCAGAGCCAAGTCAAGTCTGCAGAATTCTAAAATAGCACCTGAAGATTAGGAATGACCTTGTCACTATTACGTGCAGAGCCATCGCTCACTCAGTGGAACACACGCTTTGCATGCTGAAGATCCCCAGTTTGATCCCCGGCTAGGATCTCCAGCTAGGGCTATAAAAAAATCCTGCCTGAAACCTTGCAGAGATGCTGCTGGTCAGTGTTGACAATATAGAACCAGATGGACCAATAGTTTGGCTCGGAATAGAATAGTAGTAGAGTTGGAAGGAGCCTGTAAGGCCCTGAGTCCCACCCCCTGTTCTGCCTCCACATGTGGTCACTCGTCTACGCATTCTGGCAGAAAGGGGAGGGGAAAAGACAGCATATATAATTGATAATTTAGCCTTTAATTATGACTTTGTCAGGTAATAGTACTCTATTGAACCACTTTCCCTTTTCTTTGATGCTGATAGGTCACAGGAACCTTCTTACAATGGGCACATGGCAGCTGTATTATGTATGTAAGACATTTGTATGCCGTCCTTTGCGACAGCCTCAGGACGGCATACATGAATAAAATTCCAACATAGGTAATGATATAATAATAAAAATAACATAAACACATTCCTCAGTACATCCTCTCTTAATAAAATGTATACAAATTAGCAGTATTATTAAAATAGAATTAGTTGTTAAAATGAAGGTTAAATAAAAAGGTCTTAACCTGGCACTGAAAAGAATAGAGGGTTGGTGCCAGGCGGACCTCTCTGGGGAGCATGTTCCATAGTCTTGAGTGCCACCGCAGAGAAGGCCCTCCTGTGTGTGAATATGCTCCATACCTCCCTCAAAGAAGCTTCTCGGAGCTGTATGCTCCTCTTGTCCTGCATTTTCTCCTGGATTCGGTCCCATGGTAGAATTTTTTTCCCACAGACTTATTGGTCCAAGAACTTTTCAGTAGAGATTTGGTGACCTCGTTATCTCATCTGCCGTTCCTGAGCCTCCAAATGCCTTCTGCCTGTCTTCCCCTTTAAGAACTCATTGTCCATGAACCTCATGTGAGGTTTCATCCCTAACAATGAAAATCGTCAGGCCTAACAATTTTATTATGACATTATATTTAGAACTTACCCTCCCTCCAAGAAGTACAGGGTGGTGTGTAAAATCTCCACCCTCCATTTTATCCTTACAGCAGCTTTGTGAAGTAGATTCAGCTGAGAGTATGTGACCGGCCCATGGCTGAGTTGGAATCTATATGGATCAACCCAGTCCTTGTCCAGCATATTAACCGCATCATACTAGCTATCAGACCCACCAACACATGCTGCTTTGCCACCACACAGAACAAGTAATTCATCTGTTTCCGGATCACAAGAGAGAAACTGACTTATTAAGGGAGCATTTTAATTCAGTTGTATGAGAGAAAAAGAGTATGTAGAAAAGGTATGCAAATATACTTGCGTGTACTGTAGCAAGAAAGTAATGTGCTTGCAAAAAATAGGTGGGGAAACACACACTTGTTTTTAAAAAAGATGCATTACTAAATTCTTTTCATCCAACTTTCTTCTGAAAAAAGTAAAAGTTGACTTCGCATAGACAAACCAAATGAAAAATCTAAAACTGGATAGGAATAATTCCTTCCAGGCAGCACATTTATCATAAGACTGCCTAATGTGGTAAGTGATTTGTAATTGTTGTTGTTGTTAGTCGTGAAGTCGTGTCAGACCCATCGCGACCCCATGGACAACATTCCTCCAGGCCTTCCTGTCCTCCACCATCCCCTGGAGTCCACCTAAGCTCACACCCACTGCTTCAGTGACTCTATCTAGCCACCTCATTCTCTGCCTTCCCCTTTGTAATAACCTATGTTTATGTTCAGAGTGCAATGCAACTTTGAGAGAAACAAACATCTAAAAAAGTTCCTCTTATTTTGTGAGTATCATAAGGCCGTGCCCAAAAGCATCTTCCTCTATCAATATAATCTATCCTTCTTATCCACAGAATGACTTGGCTGTTACAAAAGAGAAAACACACAGGTCTTCTGAAAGGGACACATTAAAAATTTATTTTAAATATATTATAAAAGAAAGTCCATTCAGTTCTTAAAAACACTACACCTTACATCCAAATGATTTCCAATTTATCATTGATACTACATTAAAGTGCTAGACATCCTTTACCTCCCCCAGCACAACAGGACGTTATCCCAAGATGCACAAAATAAATACAACATCTTATGCAGCAACATCCAATTTCAAAGAAATTGCTAAGCATGCATCACAAAATGTGAAACTAGAGTTCCTGAAGACTGCCTAATTCCATTTTCCCCTCCCTCAAAACATATTTGACCATTTTATACTATTGCTGAAAGAACTAATGCTTTTAGTCAGTTTGGTTACTTACAATGCAATGTCATGAACACAGTTAATTTAATTTTAGTTTGGATAAAAAGCACCTACTTATCAGTGTCAATGTAATGTGCCTTCACAGCATTAGCTGTTCCAAATTAAAATCTTCTGATCTGCTAGAAACAGTGGTTACAGACGAATTATGAGAGCTCAGAACAGAGTCAAGACAGCCTTCTATTATGGGGTTACAAATATGATAATTTAAAAAATCCAAATTGTTTTCTTTCTCCTTATGCTGACACATGACGAAGAAGTGGCTAGTAACCTCTGTTTAATAGCGGGTGGGCGGGTGGGAGGCCAATGAGATTTATTACTGGCAGCTGCTTTTCTCTACCGATTCAAAGCAGTTCTCTGTGTTTTTAAGAGCCAAAGGGGCATCTCAGTAAAGATGCCAAACCTCCATCCCACTTGTGAGGCCCTTCCTTGCAGGCTGTCCCAAGGCTACTTCCTGCATCAGAGCCTAGTTGTGAATACACCTGGCTGGGTAAAAGGCTCCTCTAGGAAGGGCCATGGAAAGTGGCAGGTATGGGGTTCAGCGCCCCTCAACCCCAGTGGCTCTTAATAGCTCTCATTATATGTGATTTGGGCAAAACTGCAGGGGTGTGTCACCACTGCATCCAATTTGGACCACTGGGTACTTAAGAGAATGTGCGAATTCAGAAAGCCGAAAAGACACACTGATTATGCTGGTGGTATATAGTTTTGAAAACTAACCATAATGCTTCTTTGAGGACTGAGTATTAAGTTAAGGGAGGGATACGGAATATGATAAAATCTTCATCGTAGATGGACAAGATGCTTAGGTCTTTGAGGAACAACTGCACACTAGGGAGTAAATCTAATTGAAATTAATGGGTCTGTCTTTTCAGTAAGTAGGAATAGGATCAAGCTGTACTGTAAGGCAAGACACTAAAGGTGATTCAGCTCTATAGACAGATCTTTAATAGGTATACTGTATTGTTCATAGGGGGTTTAATACAGACATTTTACACTAGTGCAGGCTTGTAGTTATAGCAATGCAAGCACTCGGTTACTTTTAACAGTTCTTGGTGTTCACTGAACACTTGCCAATATTGCGGTTTCAGGTCTTGGAGACTGTTCAGTGGAATGAAACAGACACCACTGTGAAAAGGTATTCAAGCATGTAAGAGGGTGGGAACAATGTTCTGACTTCTCTGTTATGATGTTGAATCGGTATGGGCAAATATGCCTAATGAAGCTAGTCTGTTTTGATATGCCTTACGAGATTATACTGGTGAAGGATATAGTATGTAGAACACTGTAGATTTGTGCCAACATTTGGGTTCAGTAGCTACTGAAAAAGTTTGGTTAGGATTAATCCTGATTTTGTGTGTGTGTGTAGGAATGCTTGCTTATTTCATTCCCCCATTCATGTTTACTTTAATGAAACAACTGAGTGAAACCCAGGAATCTTCTGATTTTCTAAATCAAGACCAACATATTTATTTCCATCCTACAATGAGAGATTGAAATTGGATATTTAAACACAGAAATCCCCTCCAACCATTACTAATTACACACTGCACTGATCTCTTATATATCTCACACCCTATTTCACTCTTGTCCAGCAAGGCACTAGGAAATTGTTCAAGTGTAGGCATTTGCTGTACATTTGCATTTTAAAAGGCACTTCTTTATTTTAATGATGCTGTTAGATTTGATTTTAATGATGCTGATTATTCTCTTTGCACTGCAGAAGGGTGTGTTTGCATGCAAGAATTTTGTAAAGCAGATAGGAATATTTCCTACAGCTGAGGTAATTTAGATGGCTTCCAAGGATTCAGATTGCATCACTGCAAGCAACAAGATACATGTCAACCACTACTGCAAATGTACTAAATGAAGAGTCAAGATGCCATGCTTGAATCACTACTCCTAGGTGGGCAGTCACTTTACACAAACTCCTTGCCCCGTGGAAGTGGATTTCAAACAGCACTCACATCCTGAAAATCAAATGTATGAATTGAGCTTGTCTAGAAAGACAACTGAGGTGCCAGTTAATATTATGCACACTACTGTCCTCTGAAGACCCAGTATGAGCATAGCTGAACGGTATTTTTCAAGAAGAAAACAACCTGCAGCTTCGAAATGTGTTCTGAGGGACTCTGGCCTTGGAGCTTGCATGGTTCTTTCCGTACCAGCTATAGCTCTTAAGTTACACATTTAGAGTGACAGGACAGCCACATTGTATGGCACTGAAGATTTTTATATTGCATAGCCTAACTAAGAGGCAAAATGTTTATTTTCAGAGGTAACGCTGACATGTATGCAAGTCTGGTTCACTCCTAGACATGTGCTTCGGTATGAATGAACATGGTGAAAATGAATTTTCATTTCCCAGCCAGCAGGTGGCCCACTGGAACAATGCATTTCACTCCTTGGCCAGATATTTCCTCGGCCAGGCTTTCCAGGGCACTGACTGTGCCAGTGGTGTGGAAAAATCAAGGAATGCCATTCAGTCAGATTAGTAGGAAAGATATTGTTTTCAAATGTGCTGTCAAATATACGAGTATTTCCATTGCCGCAGAGAAGAGGTCCCTAAGATAGTAATTTTCACAGCTCTCATAAGACTTAGCCTTCACCACTGTATTTGGTTCCAGTGGAATTCTGACTATACTGCTGCCCTACAGATCCTCTGTAGATAGTGGCTAACACTGAAGCTGGCAAGTCCCTAAACAAAATTTGCCTCAGTCATGACTTATTAGATAGCCTTTGGCAAGCTATTACCTTTTATCTCAATCTCAGCATGACAGTAACACTGGCCTATCTTGCAGGACTCTTATGAATATTATTATTGTGCAGAGTGAACACAAACAAGCTACTATATAAATTAGATATTAATCAGATGTATCGAAAAAACAGTCAAGCCAAAATGGCACTTGGTCAAATATACACTGCAATTATTTGTATAATATTTAGTGCAATGCAAGTATTGCACTACTAACGAGATTCTTGGTATCAAGAGGCTGTTACGTTTGCTGTAGTCTACACAATACATAATGTTACCAGTTACTCTGAGTAGATTCTGTGCAGATGAGACAATTACACAGAATTTTCTGTTGGATTTGATATAAGCTACCCCTTAGCAGAGGACCAGAATGAGGGAGGAATAATGCCCTATAATAAGGCAGTGTGCTAGAGAAACTGAGCATCTGAAACTTGACTGTAATTTGGCAAAATCACTTTAATAACTTAATGGGTGAAACTACTCGAAATTCTAGACCATACAAGTGTAGATGAATGCTACTAAGCATATCTCAGAGAATAACTGCCTAAATGTTCAACAGAGCACTTCTCATTCTTCAAGCAACTAAAAAACTAAATTTAGAATGCCTTCTAATTTTCCAACATAAATATTTGATGCTAGAAACAGCTAGGTCTGTGCCCTACTATCAAAAGGAAAGAGGAATGTTTATTACAGAGGAGTAAATGCATAAAGGGACAATCCGATGGCCACTAAATGCTGTCTAGATGGGCACAGGGATAGTTTGGAATCCCAGCTCTGATCCTGAAAATCTGTTCTGAAGTTGGAACTGGTACTCCGACTGCAGAACAGCTTCCCGTTGCCCTTGCACCTGTTGTGGCTCTTAAGGGGCAAGCACAACTGCAAAGCAGACATGCAGTACGGAGGGGAGGAATGAGGGTCCCCAGCTGTGCCTCAACCCTTCCTGAAGAATAGGACTAATGACATAGAGTGGGAGAAGTGTGGAGACTCATCCTACCTTTTACTGGATGCCTATAATCCTCTGAGTTTAGAGGGCTTCAGGAAGCTACAGTGAACGGCACCTTAACTATGGCTGACCATTACAGCTTGCCTGAGTGCAAAGCTAGAGTAACAGCTACCATGCAAGGTACATCAACTCTATTTCATTAATGTATTATTATAGAGAACACGTTGATTGGGAAATAAACTGAGAGTGCAAGCATGACTGACCTATAAATATACCCTCCTCAAGTCAAGGTTTTTCAGGAAAGATTTAGAGGCAAACATATAAGACTTCTAGTTGTGGATATTTCCTTAAAAAAACCCCCCCAAACATTTCTAGGTTCTACAGTTATATGTGCTCTTTATCATGGAAAATCCTGGGGAAAGTGGTTGGAATCAGTTGCAAGTAAGAGATTATGGTAACTAGAAGGCTCTGTAATTTCACTCCCAATGGAAATCAAGAATTCACTACCTTTTCAATATAGAGAGTCTTGTTACTTGACAATATGGTTAATGGCCTATTACAAGCATCATCATTCTCTAGGTATATTAACTGATGGTATAAAGGTTACAAATTCTTTATTGACAATTTCATCTTTTTTATAACCAAGAGTGGGCATACTTGATTATCAACAAGTCTATGAAATAAAGGAGTGAAAAATTCCAATTATGTTTTTTATGTAATTGACAAAAAATGCTGTAACATCTAGTACATGAGATCCTTATTAATAGTTTGTACATGGGCACAAGGGGGTATTCACATTCAAACCATCCTTTTTTCTTTCCACATTATATGCTCAATGAAAAATCCTCTCGTGTGTGTGTAACATTTCTCTTTATTGAGCACAAATATATCTAGGCATACTTTGAATGGACTATGAGGAATTATTTTGATGAAAGATTAGTGACGTGGAAATGGAAGAGGCAAACTTGCACATTTTACCAGAGTGGGAATTGTGGGATAATTTATCAGAAGGGAAGTTATTAATCTACAGAAAAACCACATTTCTAGCTATGGATTTATAAACAGATACTATCCTAAAGTAAGTGGAAGAAAAATACAGTTTTAGTAAAATGTGATGACATAAAAGCTTTACTGAAAGCTGTCATGAATGACTAATACTTCACATCTCAAGGAGGCGATATGCATGCCTATTCAGAAATAGGTCCATTGAGCCCAATGGACTGTGTGCAGATCGTTAGCCTCTGAATGTAAGAAGCAACGGAAGCAGCGTTAGATGAGGTGAAACTACTGAAACCCCTTCTTCTATGTATAGCTAACATACTGTGGAAATGACTGAATACAGCTACATTCCCACAACCATCTTAAGAATAGGGGGTGAAGGGGGCTATAGCTCAGTGATACAGAACTTTCTTTGCATGTAGAAGTTTAAACCATGGCATTGCCAAGTATGGCTGCAAAAGACTCTTGCCTGACATGCCATTCAGCCTTGATAATACTGGGTGTGAGACTTATGAATTCAAAAGCAAACTCAAAAAACTTAAAATGGGTTAGGACCCCAGTATGGTGGGTAAAGGGCTTTAACTCTTTGTCCTTCACTTGACATTTATAAAGTGGATGCTGCTTTGGCAATGTATCTTGGAGGCTTGGGTAGACAGATAAAGACTGGGAGCATAGTAGAAGGGCAGATAATTACAGTCTTATCTTCCTTCTTCCCATACGAGATCCTAATTTGTGTAGTAATAAGTAGTCTCACTTTGGGAGGTCACATTCCAGGAATAGGCATGGCAAACAGATGACAAAACATTTGAATAGCAGTATTCTAACTTCAGAATGAAACTGAGCATGCCTGACAAACTTTGCCAGCAGTTGCCTTTTGTTGGTTTGGGGACTTCTGAGCGCCAGTTCAGAAACTATTAAAATATTTTCTTTAACAGCTTTTGATATGTCACTAAAGGCACATCTCATCATGCCAGAATAATGTGTATCAGTATTCAACAAAACTTGAAAGAAAATATGTGGACCTGCAGTTTGGATCAAGAAATATAAATCCATTTTCAGCACTTTATTGCTGTGTTATAGCAAATGTTTTTGGATTGGTTTGACATTTTACACAATTGTAGACCTCATATCCTTGACCATAGATACCAAATTTGCAGTTATCAGGTATAATTTCTATAAGCTGAGGCTTAAAATAGTGGACCTTTTTTTGAGACTCAGGGGCATTCCTGTGCCCCTTTCATACTAGATAAAAATACGGCTAACTCGGAACTAGGGAGGCTATATATTCAAATTCAATGCTTGCTAATCAGAAATGCTAAATGAAAAAGCACACAAATTATCTCCATTAAGTTTTACGGTGATCACAATAGTCAGGGACATCAAACCTCCAGCCCATGGAGTCTTCTTGAGATCTTCCCCACCATTAGGTCCAATTTCAGCTTGAAGTAACAGCAAGGATATGTGTGGCGTGTAACTCAGCTGGCACTTAAGAGGAGCGGCTGCTGCTTTCAGTGCTGGCCCAGTTCTTTGCTCTGTGTTGAGAAAGGCAAAATGGGCTGAGGGTTGACATGTGGCCATATCCAGTCTACACAAGTCCCACTGCAGGGAGGAATGCCTTCCCACTTGAATGTGGCTCTCCCTCCCTGATGTGATGTGGAATGAGAACAGTATCAGTCCTGGCTTCTGAAGGGTGCTGAACTATATAAATCCTGGACTACTTTTCAGTTTCTATACAGCTTTGTTATACAATAACCTGGAGAATTCCATAATGTAGTCCTAAATGTGGTAAAGGTCATCTCACACTGGTTCACCCTGGGGCATAATCAGCATAGGCACTACAGCTACACTACAAACTTAAAATAAGCTACCTTAGAGAAGTACTGTTGTCATTGCACAGTAACTCATGCACTGGTAACATCCTGCTTGGACTACTGTAACATGCTTTATGTGGAGCTGCCCTTATAGGTGATCCGGACATTGAAATTGGTTCAAATTGGAGCTGCCAGACTGTTGCCTAGGACTGGTAGATGAGAACATATTGCACTGGTCCTATATCAACTACACTGGCTACCAATTGAAGTCCGGGCCTGATTTAAGGTCGTAACAATAACATATAAAGCCCTAGATAGTTTAGGGCCTGGTAATCTAAGGGAACGTTTCCTTCCATATGAGCCTGCCCAGACCCTAAGATAATCTGTGGAGGTCCTCCTCTGAGAGCCCTCCTTGAAAAGGTGAGGAGGGGGGCCTTTTCTGCAACGGTGCCCCAATTATGGAATTAACTTCTTGAAGAGGTGTGCCTGGTGCCAACACTTTATTCGTTCTAGAACCCAGCCTAAACTTTTTAAATTTCTCCTGATAAATGGTATTTTAATTAGTTGCATCAACTCCTGGCACTCAGGAGTTCTTAATCTGTTTTATTGTTGTAATAATAGTTTTTAATGTTTTTTCCTCTGTGTAAACTGTCTTGAGATTTTATAATGAACTGACAGTATATAAAAACTTTAAATAAACAAAATGAATAAATTGGGAAAAAATGTTCATGGTGTCATCTTACAATGTTAGCCTTAGTCTTTTAGGTACAGCCTTACCTGTGTCTTTTATGTATAGTGGCAAACTGAGAAAAAAGAATGTCACAAGTGCAGTACAAGACTGAATCTCATGTGCCAGAAAGAACCAGCTGCACATCATCAATTACTAGGTGAACTTGAAAGCATTTGGAATAGGCAGTTTTCAGGTGCTGATCTCAAACAGCACCAACATCAAACCATGTCAAAGATAACTGGGCTATGAGATTCCTTGGGATGTGATGTGATACTATATAATGGTCCTGTATTCCAAAACTACAGTCCTATTGAAAACTATACATTTATTTTAGCAGCAGGCCGTCTCAGCCATACTAAACACACTCTCTAGTTCATAACAGGCACCATGATGCATGAATCTGAAACTTCAGTTTCTCACAATTAAAAAATGTTATGATTTGGCAGAAAAACACTAAAGACATTAGTGCTGTTTAACCTCCAGTTAAATGACCAATTATGTTGTAAGAGGCCAAGTTAATAAGCTGTGCATGGGATTATTGTACAAGATGTATTTTACTTTTTCCTAAAACACTAATTGTTAGTCCAGAAGCCATTGTTTGTTAAATACCCAGCAGAACTGGCATCAAGCTAAAGATGGGGTTGAATATGTGATATCTAGGTAACAGATCACATTTACAATGCTAGTGCTGTATATAGGGTGATCAGCAACACCAGGCACTGCATGGGTTTATGTATTACATATTCAATCAACAGTACAAGTTGTGTTGAGAATTTTCTTTTCGAAATTTTGCTTTTTTGAGACAGGTATTGTTTGTTTGGGATAGGTCAGAGATATTGTAGTCATCAGAACCTCAAAGTCTGGAATACACAGATTCAAATATAAAATGTAATATTTACAAGTCAGGTTGTATCCCACTGTATCTGTCTGCCAGAGCAGACACTGCTAGAAGAACAGATCTTCCCTTGCACAGGGAAACTTCTGAAGGAGACTGATGGTGGTGGAGAAGGGTTTGGAGCAGGAGGAGAGGAAGATTAACATAAAAGGTTGTTCAAATGACCCTTATGTTGCTTTTTATGCTTTACTCCCACTGTAAAAAGGTGTTTTAAGAGAGTTGTCAGGTATTTTCAGGGGCTGCTGGATGAATGAATTAAATGCTGGTGGGGAAGAGCTGTGCAGGGAAAAGACAAGGAACTTTAAGGAGAAAGAATCTATCCCTTGATCATTAGTAGTCACAAGTAGAAAATCCTCGGTAGGGCCCACACATCTATCCCTGTGGACTGCCACACAGAGACAGGAGGGACGTCATACTTCCAACACGAGGGGCAATGTGATGAGCAACACTCACCTTTGGGTGCAGGAGTGGTCCATGGGTCTGGCTCTGAGAAAATGTTACTGTTGCATATCACATGGAAAACACAAATGCCAGCTTGAAATGGGATCTTAATGGCCAAGAATCATAAGATTAAGAAATAATTGTAGCAATGCAGATTTCTATCTGCTAAAGGGGTTCAAGTCACCCAAAAGATAAAGATGCAGCATCATCAAAATAAAGACTGGCCTGATAGTCGCACCCTCTCCTGAGATTCTCCCTTTTACCTTATTTTTTTAAAAAATTATTCTTTTAAAAAAATCATCATCTTCCCTGTAAAAACTATAGCTGTAATATATACATATATATAGACAGTCTTTAAAGGTCAAGGTTCTTGTTAAACTTTTCCAAGACAGTTGAATTTGTATGTTCAAATATCCATTGCTGTGTTGGAGATGAGGGACTGCAGGTGTTCATGAAGATTTTTCGGTCGCTTTCACTGCAGTCCATGCAGCTGCCACTTACTGGGTGATAAAGGGTCTTGTCCTGAGAATAAGAATTCAAAATAAATTTCCTAGACTATGGAATACATCAAGGCATTTGGAAATTAAAAAAAGTATTTTCCTTCTCATTACTTAGCATCTAATAGCAGCTCTAGTGCAGTAAGCAGTATTTCTTGTGTGCAGCATTCTTTATTAATTCTGAACAGAACCACTGTTCATGGCTTTGGTAAATGGCCTTAAACAATATTTAAATAAATTTTGATGAAGGCAGCACTTTTCCAACATCTAAACACACGGTATTATCTCCTAGTTCTCACTTGCACACACATTTTATAGAAGCCACATACTGTTAATTTCCCATTATCTTACAAACTCACTGAAGCAGACATTGAAATACCTGAGCTATACGTAGCCTAGCATGGATGTATATTCTGGTGTTTTAAGCCTCCTGGAAGCAGTGCAATATTATACATTCACTTACATTATGAGTAGGGCTTCATGGTCAGACTAGGAACTATAAATTTCTTGGAGTGGTGTCTTGCTCAACTGGTAACACAGTCTACCCATTTCAGCCTTAGAGTTTTATATTCTTCATCACAGAGCTTTTATGCTCTGCAGCTGTGAAATATCCTTGGTTTTGAGTGTTTTTGTCATCCAGGCAACCATCCAGGTAAATATCTTTACCTGTATGTGTCTTAAATACAGGGAGTCAACTTTACTATGCCCTATTTTTCCCATGACTACTAATACTCTCAGCAGCTCCTTTTGTTAAGAAACATGGGGGTTCCCTCCACTTGTAGCTGTAAGACTAATATATTCAATATCACAGGTGACCATAAAGTTTTGACAGAATTACACTCACTTTTCTGTATTTCCACAGCTGATTTCCCTTCATTCCATGACAATCATAGAGTGTTACTGGACTATTGTGAAAAACAGCATCAAAACAGAATTTCTTTGTGTGTTGGGGGTCCCCTGGACGGATGTCTTCTCGCCAGCTAAAAGTGAACACCTGCTTAGACAAACATACAAGCATTTACTTTAAAAAAGCTGCCACTCGTCACACACAGTTCATGGTTGTAGGCACATCAACATTTTTCTGTGCTGACTTACACTCAGATGAGATTCTGGCAGGCAGGACAGCTTACTTCCCTGTAACTGCAACCTTGTGAGTGGTTGCCCACGCATTCTCACATACAGGCCTGTGCAGCTTTGTTCAGGAAATTTCTAGAGTTAAGAAACCTTTGCAGAATATCTTTCCTCCAATTTAGCTGCATACATTCAGAAGCCACATCCCTCACTCTTCCTGCTGAATTCTAGAGTCAGATGTTGGAGCAATATGGAGAAACAAAGCAGGACAAAAGGCCAAGGTAGGTAATGAAAGTAGGAATTAGGGGCTGGCTGCATGAATGCACAGGCTGTCACTCAAAGAACTACAGTTACAGGTAAGCAACTTGTCATCCTTCTTAATGATTTCTGTGCATTACAAATGTACACTGTTTTACTGGAGGTGGGTATAGGTCTTAAGCCAGCAGAAAAGGAACATACTGCCTAGTCAGAGGCATCAGGTCTTGCCCGGCAGTGCTGAGCAAATGCAAAGATTGTGTTCACATGGCAGATCCAGTAATGTACACTTGGTGAATGTTACTGAGGGCATTCCAAAACCAAAGGGAAAGCAACAAAATTGGAAGCAGTAACCCCACGACAAAATTCAGAAGAGGGTGCCTGTGATACAGTCTGATAGAGACATGGTTATATAGCTAGTGAATTTCAGGTCTACAGATACAAGCCAATTATATTGGAAAGGTAATACGCTAGCCATAGTCATTATGTGAAATATTTTGTGCATCATAAAGATGTTAATATCCCTGATGACTAAAATGGGTTGCAGTCCACATTCCTCCTTCAGCACAAAGCAGTATCTGGCGTAAAAACCAATGGATTCTTCCCTGGAAAAAAACAGGTTCTAGTGTTCACCTCTGAAGGTTAAAAATAACCTTTTCTTGCAGGAGAGGATGGCTTAGTGGAAAAAGATGCTCAACTTGGGGAAATGTAGTAAATTCTGGCATATACAGTACAAATGATAATAAGGACTGATTTTTTCAAATGTATTGTCTTCCTACACTTGGTGAAATATTGGCATCAACTGACAAAAACACAAGTCGGATGGGAGTCCTGAAGCCAGGCACAGAATATTCTTGGACAACTCTGAGGGCTGAATAGTGAGATGTAAACCTGAACTTGGATGAAAATGAAGGGTTTGTATCAGCATGTTAGCCTCCTGTGAAAGACTTGCAGATTACAGCCTGCTATGACTTCAAAGGGCTATAGCTGTGGGCCATCACTTTGGATACAAAGACCAGGCTTCCCTCATATGGCAGCTCACTATGGCTCAATTTACCCATGGGGGCTGGGGTGTTTTGCCAGGTGCCCAGTTCACCATGGTTGGTTGCATTGTGTGGATCAGGCAACAGGGGTTGTTCATTTTAGAGTTATGCAGGGCTATCGCCCATTAAGTGCCATGCAAAAAAGGTGCTCAGGAATGCCTGACAAAATATCCCTGAAAGCCCCCACGGGCAAATTAAGACATAGTGGTCTGTTGTGTCATCCGCCACCTGGCAAGAGCTAGTGATTTGTTTCAGAAGGCCCCAGTAGGAAACATTGTTACAAGATTTGGTCATCATCAGGTAGATGACCAACTACAACAACCACATATTCAAGGAAATGCTTGTATCTGGACATACAGACCTAATAATTAGTGATCTTTAAGGAAAGGCCACCTGTGGAAGAAAGAGCCACCCCAAGGCATAGCTTACAGGCTTCTCTGTCTACAGGGACAGCATGAACCTTTTGCCTAGCCTTGTCTTGAACAGCCTCTGCAAGGATGGCATTCAGAGTTGGGATGTTTCAAAAGAAATTCAGTCATCCTCCTAAATTCTGTATGAGTTATCTAGGCTCTTGGATGTTTAGGGGCATGAAGAATGGCTTTTGCCAGGAATTCTTAATTGCCTGAAGAAGAAACATGGGTTAGCATCAGCATGGCCTGCTGTCTCATCTTTTTATTCCTCAGTTCTGTGTATACCTATGAGGAGGGATACTTAGTATTAACCTTTCTAATATTCAAGACCCATAGATCTACCGAGTGTAAAGGTCATCCGAGGCTCCTTAAAGCTGGGATTGAACCCAAGCTTAGTACCAGAAGAGGGGCTGATGAAGAGAATCCTCAATCCAGTAAGAACAAGGCCATTGTGGAGCAAATGCTTGGTAGATTGTTTGTCCTAATCTTATGACTTGCGTTCTTATCTGCAGCTTAAAACACTTACTCTTAGAGAAATGCATGCTACCTATTGGAGCAGTTCTGGTGGGCAAATAGGAAAGGGGGGGGGAACTCTAGAAGTAGGTGTGATGTAAGAAAAGTACCCCTCATACACATTAAGCAACAAAAGGCAAACTCAGGTAGATCTCTCACAATCAGCTGGAGAGTTTTTTCATGCTGTTGCAGCTGTCAAAGAGCAAGTGGATAGAAAATGAAAAAGTCCAGTTTCTTCAATATGCACAATTCCCTATTTCAATATTCACATTTATTTAAACAACCCGAAGTATGGAACTCATCGACAGAGTCCAGTTTTCTTTAGAAATACTTTGTTTCAAAGCAAAGTGATTCTATGTCTAGTTTACAGGCATAGAAATGATACACAGCAGCCCTTCTTTTTATCAAACCCATTTATGAAGTATTCCTCAGAAGATCCTGTGTTTATTTGGTCTTCCTTGCATTGTTATACTTAAAGTAACATTTTTTACTTACTAAGTTACAACTAAGCTGCAAATTGTGGAACCTCATGCATCAAGGGAATGGAAATGCTGTCTGACCTGCTTCGATTCTTTCCAGCATCTACTGGAGAGTTCAGCATATGCCAGGTGATAAAAAGTAGTTCCTGAATGTGTAGGCAGATTCATTAAAATGCTCTTCCAGCAATTATTCCAGAAGATGCTTTGAACTGACTACATTTATACATGGTAGGTTGCACTATTACCTCCTTGTTAATTTTTCCTGTTTGCCTCCTATTTATTCACTCCCAAATTTGGATGCAGGCAGTATTTACTTACACACTGTCTTTTTGCCAATTAACTCAAGGCAGTATTTAAGCAACTTTCCTCTTATTATGAATAATGTCTGTTGCATTTCTAGGTCAGCAGTCAGCCTATATTCTGCTAGTCTAAGAAATCCCCTCTCATTAGTATTATATTAATGAAGCCATTATTCTAGTAATGTCAGCTTTGCATAAAGTATTTCCAGAAGTTTCCAGCTACTTCTGGAAATGCTTCAGAATTATTTTAAACAAGGATGTACCTGTACATTGTTCCAGGCTGCTTCTCCTCTGTCTTTCACACAGTTTTCAATCCTCAGTGGTGAACCTAGGATGCCATGTTTGGTATCTGCACAGAGACCAGTCCCTACATTACGGATCTGCAAGACCAATTTACAGTTAAGTTTTGGACATACGAACATCCAAATAAATAAGTAGTGAAGATGCCATCTCATTTTAAAAAGTGGTGTAAATGCAAGTATACAAGGTGAGGTGTCTTTTTTTTTTAACATAGAGAAAAGAATTAAGAATTGTAAAATGGAGGAAAAAAAGCTCCTGGAAAACTAAATAGCATGTTGAATACATATGAACTTGAGATTCAGTACCAGTAACAAGAAGCTTCATATTTCCTAGACCTTAATCAGAATGCAGTTATCCTTTGGATTGTGCATGTCTCTGAATGTGGCAAGGCATTTCTAAAAATGCACACTTTGGAGGCAAGTGTCTCCAGTTTAAAATTTATATGCAGTTTTTGTGCAGTTTCTGAAACATAAGAGGGAACAGGATCAAACAGATATATGCCTGAACACATGCAAAACTGATTCAGAATGAACTGCCCATTTTAGTTCCAAAGTACATTAAAAATAGGTCACAGCTTTGGATTTACTATCCATTTTTACCTTAGGGCAACCCAGCAGTGGACTGTCAGAATTAGTAAATCTTATGAGGAGTTCACTTTGCATGGTTCTCTATAGTTTAGCAAAAAGATACTGGTAGTCCCCATGTGAAGAAAAAGTTCTGTTCCTGAGAACATCCTTAAGTTGAATTTGTATACAAGTCAGATCACATGACTAAGCCAAATGTTTGTCTTAGTATATGTACAGATTTTACATTTCTATGCATATAAAACACTTAAGAAACAGTTCCATATTCACTAAAGCACCTTCAACACAATACAGCATTATAATGATAATAATACAGTAACAATAAAGTAACTACAGATACTGAAAAGACACGAGGGAGAGAGCATATATATGTATGTGTGCAGGTATTCAGCACTGTAAAAAACAAATAAAGGAACAGTTCTTAAAACATTTTAAAACATTCTTGAGGTAACATTAAGCCTAACATTAACTGATGATGATGGAGATGGACCTGCTGCTGGAGAGCCAGGGTCTGACTCTCCTCCTGTACAGGGGTGAGGGTGATTCTAGGGTCCAGCTGCTGCAGAATGAAAAGCCATGAAACTCTCTCTAGGGAACTACACAGCCACTGAGAGAGATGCATTGACAAACACATCATGTAGTTTCCTAGAGACAGCCATGACTATCTCTAGCAAAAAGCCATGCATATTTCAAGTGAATCTCTATCTCTAGGGAAAAGCCATGAATATGTCTAGGGAGCTATGAGAGACATATTTGACTGCGGGTCATCAGTGGACACAGCACTGGCATTGCTTTATGTTCTATCTCTAAACTCTAGAACAGGGCTAGCAGGCTTTTTGCATTTAAATGGCTTCCTAAACATCGGCTTCCTAAAAGTTATACAGCCATGATGGCTGTTCCTCCACGACCATTTACTTTCATCCTTTCCAAACCAGAACTGCAGCATTCAGGCAGGAGGAGTACAGGGTCTGTTGTCTGTTCCAAATATAACACTTTAATCCTTTCCTCTTTGGCAGAAAAGTGCAGCTGTGATCATTTCATCATATACATTCACAATTCCTGTAAGCTATTCTTTGTAAACCCAACAACATGCACCATGTGTTGGCTAAACTTAGTGACAGAAGTAGTAAGTACTGGAATTCCTGCAGTTAAACCTGCAACCTTACACTTTAGACGGCATGACTGAATGAGAGCTCTTGGTCTCATCTGGTACAGGCAAGTATCTTGAATAAACCAACCTCTCCCCAGGCGGCCGCTGGAGGCTCCACTGGTGGATAGAACTTTCCCAAGTCCCAGGCAACTTCATTCATGAACCATTTGAAGCTTTTGCAGTTGAGATTGCTGCGAAGCTCCTTTTGGGCAGCCACATCTCCTGCAGACAGATGCCGGTATTCAGGTCTTCTCTGGTAAATGTACTCTGCATATTCATCCATCCACACCTCAGCTACACGCTTCAAGTTCTACGTAGGTGGCATTATTTTGGAAAGGAATAAGGAAAAAGCAAGCATTATTCATGAACCTGAATTTGTATTAGGCAGACAAGAGAAGACTTCCAAAAAAGTTCCTAATTTCTGAGCAATACTTTAGTTTTAGTAAGTGAAATATCTATAATATTTAACTCAAGATGCAAGAGAGCAACAGAAGTATTTTCATGATAATTAAATTAGATTTCTAGTCACAAAAGTCTAGTTTCTGTAACTGAGAAAGCACTATATAGATTTCCTGTGGCATCTTAAAACTGCCCCCGCCCTCTGGTGTGTATATAAATAGCAACATATGTTTTTGTGAGCCAGAGTCCCCTTTTTTGATGAAGTGCACCATGACTCAGAAAAAAATATGCCACAATAAAGTGTTAATCTTTAAAGATACCACAAGCTCTGCTTCTGTTGCAACAGCCTAACAAGATTAATCTCTGGATTTTATCATGGAAATGTATATAGTACATATGAAGTAGATGTTGCAAACAGAAGTTTTTCTTCTGGCTGACCAGCCAGCTCATGCAAGTTCTGCAAGGCCCAATTAATGCCTTCTTAGTAAGCCACTTCCTGCAACTCTAGCTCAGGACAGGGAAGAGACTCAAGCTGCACACCTACTTTACAATCAGTCAGATGTAGGCAACATTCTCCTACTTAAGGCAGGGGTAGGCAGCATGGTGTCCTCCAAATATTTTGGACTACATCTTCCTTTTGCTCCAGTTGGCATTACCAACAGTTAGAGATGTGGAGATCAAAACCTTTGGTGGGGACCACATTGCTTACCCTGCCATTTGTGTTCAGGGATATATGGGGGACTGACCAGGCAAGCAGAGTGAAATCCTGGAATTTGGAAAAGTATTCCTTTCACTGTAGCATCTGACGGGGTCTGCACATCCCAATATTGTTGCTGTTGTTGGTCGCGAAGTCATGCCTGACCCATCGCGACCCCATGGATAACATTCCTCCAGGCCCTCCTGTCCTCCACCATCCCCGGAGTCCACTCAAGCTCACACCAACTGCTTCAGTGACTCCATCCAGTCACCTCATCCTCTGCTGGCCCCTTCTCCTTTTGCCATCCCACTATATAGCATTTCAAAGAACAAGTTAGCCAGCCAGCAAGTTCTATCTAGTTTAAACAAACCTAACATCTAGCTTGTGTATTTTATGTACTCAACTATAACTGAAAGGTAAAAAATAATTTTAGTCATCTGTTGTTCTTTTATTGTCATTTCCACCAGAGGGAGCCACTACTCACATTAAAAATATGTTGGGATACTAAATGAAAGGCACTCATGCAATATTAAAATTCACTACGGGTGCAATCCTATGGCCTCCTACATTATTGGGGGGGCACAGGAGTATTCTGGGGGACACAGGTTGTATGATCTTAGAACTGGCATTTGGAAGACCAAGCCCTCCCTTGCAGCCAGTGCAAAAACAACGGCCCTGGCTGCCTCCCTCGAGGTCTTGACTATGTCCCAGAGGGGAGGAGAAGGGACACGGCAGGAGGCGAAGAGGAGGCTGGGGCCAAGGACTTTTGCCAAGTCTTATTGGTGTTCCATGCTCTTTTCCCCTCTCCATCTCCAGCACTACATCTAGAGAGCTTAAAATGGCCATCTAAATAAAAAGTTGGGGCACATGACATGGCAGTAGTACTTTATTTGGTGCACAAGATGCACATAAACCTCCAAATATGGAAGCTTACATGTATCAAGGGTGGGGGTAATAAGGCTGTGCCCTAAGACATGTGAGGGCAAACCTTGAATTTCTAGGAATTAGCAACTGAATTCCTCATGTGGACCTATTTTCAAATACTTGTGGCTTCTTCCTTCAAGATGTGCAAATGGAAATGTACTGCCAACAATAAGGGTTATGGTGAGGTTTACTGGGCTTTTTAGGTCTGTGTAGTTTAGTGACACAGGTCAATCTAATACAGATCAATATTACCAGTTAGAAGCACCTTTCAATTGATTTATTTAACAATGACTGAGGGAACAGGGTCTGTTAAGTAACAAGACAGTAGCTTACTTGCCGTGTGAACAGGCAACTGTTCTGAGCCATTCAAATTAGGGATGATGATATGAAGGAACACAGCCAACCAGATCTTACCCTTGCCAAGCTGACTCCTGTTGGAACTTTATAAGGGACGTATTTCCTATAGATATGGCCTACGCGGGAACACGGGATGTCTTCCATACGACCCCCACACATCCATACCTGTGAGATGGCAGAGAGAATAAACAGGAAAAATGGTTTTCTGAATTGGTTGGAAATCAAACCTTCACAGGCTATAAGCTGTGTACCTGATCTGCACTCTGTGCTTGCTTTCATAAAGATGCAACTTTGAATAAAAGCCAACTAAGTCATGCATTGGAAAAGCATTGCTAATATCAAGAAAGAGCAAACCATACAACTGATTTGAAACACAAGAATTCAGAAGCAATGTGAAACTGGTTTTAGTGGATTTAAGAATACTTAAAGTACAGATAAACTCAACTAAGTACAAGATTAAACCTTCTGTAGATTCATATGCACTATTCTTAAGAAGCAATTCCAAACAGTTATCTGGGCAATGGACTGCATACAGACATCTTAATGGATATTTTGCAGACCTGGTTCTAATGTATCCTTCCTGTGCTGAGCGTGCCAAGATATATACTGTGCTACTGCAGATTTATAATAAGCAACCATCCATAACAGATTAAAATCTTTATTTTGTATTAAAAAATTAAGCATGTATTAAACAAATGCTACTTGCAGCATGATGGCCCAATAACTTCCAAAGGAGACTGAGACATGCAAAACACTGAATCTGTGCCAACATTCTATAAGAACTTTCATTCATGCCTAGATTAAATATGGATATAGGTTTTGCCAGTGTAAGTAAATGATGTAGAACTACTGTTGATTACATGCATTCCAGTAGGCTTAAAAATGGATTGAAGTGCTTCGACCAGTAATAATGTGTTTAATCTCTTTTAAAGTACCATGGCTATTTATAAACAGACTGGCTCCAAAATTACTTTAAAGGATTGTCTGGACATGTTTGTTAAGGCAAATATTCTAATGACCCCAAAAAGGTTTAATCAGGAGTACTGTTGGTTGCCTGCTAATGAAACTTCAACAGTTTCACTTTTCCAGCTTTCTATATTGCAGGTGAAGCTCAATATTGCACTGTCCTTGACCTGCCATTCAAATATGAATTTTAATGTCACAATTATTGTCAACTGTGCTAAAAATGTACTGCTGACCAGTGATTTTGACAGATGACAACACTTCTGTTCCATGGATTAATCAAATTCTTGATTGCGAAATGAGAAGCTTCAGGATGAAACAGTTTCTCATTAATGGTCAGAGTAGAAGGAGAATAATTTTTGGACAAGCTTGCATTATACTGTTTGACTGTGTATTTTCACTGCTACTACCTTCTGATTGGGAAGATTCTAATGCAAACGTCTCTCTTTATAGCAAATATAAGTATTTAAGAGAATTATCTTTTTTCAGAAATCTGTTAGTGTTACAATATTTTATCCTATATTTGACAGAATTCAACAAAACTTATCCAATACTATGCCTCCAGTTTGGAGGACCAAAGAAGCTGAGAAAAATACTTAAGAGAAAGTACTTAAGAGGAAAAGAGTATATTTATGAGTTATTTTCCTTTAGATACAACTCAAAACAGCGACAGGATTATAACTTATACAAGATAAACAACTTCTTGGCTGTCTCAAAAATCCATTATTTATTTAAAACTTTTATATGCCGTCACCACATGTCTCGGCATCTTGGAACGGCTCACAAATGTACAATTAAAAACAATAAAACATTACAAATTCCATAAAATTATATAAAACAAAAACAAAACAAAAAACACAAAAAAGCGACTGTTGACAATCAAAATATTAATTTTTAAAATAACAATTAAATAAAAAGGCTTTAACATGGCGCCAAAAAGGATATAAACTCGCTGCCAGGAGCACCTCTCCAGGGAGCGCATTCCATAATCTGGGCACCACTGCAGAAAAGGCTCTGCTCTGGGTAGTTGTTCTTTTTATCTCCTTTAAAGAGGGCTCCCAGAGCATAACCAATCCCGCAGATCTTAAGGGGTGTGAGGGCATGTAAGGGAAGAGGTGCTCCTTCAGGTATCCTGGTCCCAAGCCATTCAGGGCTTTATAGGTTAATACCAGCACCTTGAATTGGGCCCGGACTTCAACTGGAAGCCAATGTAGCTGGTAGAGGACCGGCGTTATATGAGAATAACAACTGGTCCCTGTCAGCAACCTGGCAGCTCTGTTCTGTACCAGCTGAAGTATCCGGACCGTCTTCAAGGGCAGCCCCACATAGAGCACATTACACTAATCCAACCGGGAGGTTACCAGAGCATGAATCACCGTTGCTAGGCAGTGCTTGTCCAGGTAAGGGCGCAGCTGGTGGATCAGCTGAAGCTGTAGGAAAGCACTCCTTGCCACCACCGCCACCTGGGATTCCAGTGACAGCTCTGGGTCAAGGAGTACTCCCAAGCTGCAGACCCTGTCCTTTAGAGGGAGTGCTACCCCATCCAGGACAAGGTCAAAGTCACTTACCTGAAACCGCGATCCACCCACCAACAGGACTTCCGTCTTATCTGGATTGAGGCTCAGTGTATTGGCCCTCATCCAGCCCATTACCTCGGCCAGGCACTGGTTCAGCACAGCCACCACCTCACCTGGAGTAGATGTAAATGAGAGGCAGAGCTGGGTGTCATCAGCATACTGGTGACACTGCAGTCCAAACCTCCTAATGACCTCTCCCAGTGGTTTCATGTAGATGCTGAAAAGCATGGGGGACAAAATAGAGCCCTGCGGAACCCCATGGCACAACTGCCATGGCACAGAGCCATAGTCCCCCAGCACCACCTTCTGGAGTCAGCCAGCCAGGTAGGAGCGGAACCACTGCCAAGCAGAGCCTCCTACTCCTAACCCGGCCAGTCTATCCAGAAGGATACCATGGTCAATAGTATCGAAAGCTGCTGAGAGGTCCAGGAGAACCAATAGGGACGCACTCCCCCCTGTCCCTCTCCCTGCACAGGTCCTTGTACAGGGCGACCAAGGCAGATTCAGTGCCATAACCAGGTCTGAAACCAGACTGAAATGGGTCATCCAAGAGTGCCTGGAGTTGTCCCACCACCGTCCACTCTAACAGCTTGCCCAGAAATGGAATGTTGGCCACCAGTCTGAAATTGGTGGCCACCTCTGGGTCCAGGAATGCCTTCTTCAGGATAGGCTGGATCACTGCCTCCTTCAAGGGGGTAGGGACCTGGTCCTCCCTCAGTGACAACCTCCCGGACCCAGGGACCAATCCCGTAACTGGCTTCTTTAAGTAGCCAAGAGGGGCATGGGTCCAGGAGACAGGTGGTGGGACATACCATTCCAAGCACCTTGTCCACATCATCAGGCTGCAATAACTGAAACTCATCCACTAATGATGGACCAGACAGTGCTCTGGACACCTCCCGTACTGGATTCAAATCAACTGTGGAGTCCAGATCGCGGTGAATCTGACCGACTTTTTCCCTAAAGTGCTGGGCAAAGTCATCACAGTGGCTGCTGAAGGTGCGACCACTTCCTTCTGGCCAGAATGTATCAGGCCTTGCACCACTCGGAAAAGCTCCGCCGGACGGCACTGTGAGGAAGCAATGGAAGCAGAGAAGAACTGTCTCTTCGCTGCCCTCACCGCCACAGCATAGGCACGATAATGTGCACCTAAGTGTGTTCAGTCAGATTCGTCTCGAGATTTCCTCCACCTGTGCTCTAGTCATCTCCCAGGCTGCTTCATTGCCCGCAACCCAGGCGTATACCATGGTGCCGAGTGGGCTCTGCTAGGAGGGAGAGGACGCTTAGGAGCGATCGTGTCGATTGCCCTGGTCATCTCCCTATTCCATGAGTCGACCAGGCCATCAACAGGAGTGCCAGCTTCATCTGCCAGAAAATCCTCCACAGCCCTCAGGAATCCATCTGGATCCATCCGGCTCCGGGGGTGGACCATCCTAATAGGGTCCCCACCCTTCTGGAGGGAGAGATCAGACCCGAGCTCAAACCTCACGAGGAAGTGGTCTGACCATGACAGAGGAGTCAAGATCAAGTTTCTCACTTCCAGGCCACCCTCTTCCCGTCCCGTCGAGAAAACCAGGTCAAGCGTGTGACCTCTTTCATAAATAAATGCTTTAAAGCAAATGCTTTTCAAATCCTCAAAAGGTCTGTAGCCCCAGCAAAGGAACACAGGAGTACAGGTTCTCTCCCTTTCAAGATGCACAGACACTGGAAACAGAACTGGCACAAAAGGAAAAGATTTCTAGAAAAAAAAGGATATAACAGAATCCTAGAAATCTGCTCTACAATCACTGATCTGAAAAAGAAGTGATGAGATGAACCACTACTGAGATGAGATGAACCACAGAAATTCAACACAGCTCAGACACTCAGATAAGTTTCGCTCAGAGCAAGAAGATGGAATGTTTTTTTCAAGGCACTAGGCCATAGTGCTCAGACCATGAAGAAGAAACTCACGCATATATAAGTAGTTAATTGCATTTAATTACTTCAGCTTGGTATTACCCCACATCATATATATCTCAGCTCCTCTCTTCCCTACCAGTGTGATCTTACATTCAGAACCTGACAAAAAGGTCCTAACCTTAATACTCCTTTCATATCTTACTGTTAAGCAAACATTTACTCAAGCAATAGTGAGGGTCACAGAGAAATAGCTTTGCTGTCTTCCCCAATTGTAGGTGGCAATCTTAACACCAAAGAAAACACCAATAGTGATATTCTCGCAGCACAGAAAGAAACTCCCCTGTCTTGGCCCTACCACAGTCCAGAACCACCATAAATGTGAAAAACTGTGACTATCTCCACCCCACCTCCAAACCTTAACTCTTATTACTGCTGATCATACATGTACTGGATTGCTTCTTCCTCCCTCCCTCCCTCATCTGATCCTGCAGGGTCCCCCTTCTTCATTTATTACATGCTTATGTTCTTCTTCCCTGCCCTTTCAATCACCAGCACCTCCTGTTTGCATCAAGGAAATGCTGGGGAGATTTCCCTCACTGGATGGGCAGGACAAGACGGCATGCTTGGGAGGCCAGCCCTCTCTCCCCTTTCGCTTCCTCTCTATGATGTTGACAATTTTTTGCAGTAGGCCGCAAAACTAAAAAAAAATCCCACTTAATTGTTCATGGCCAACTTGCGAATTATCAAATCCACGGGAGTTAAACCTATGAAAGTCGAGGTTTCACAGTAATCACTCCCACAGAAGAGTGTGCGACATGTGGATGCACTGAGTTTCCAAAGCACAAGAAGTGGCTTTTGCACAGGGCGGTGCGTGACAACATCCCTGGCAGGAGAGGGCCAAGGCTGTGTCTCATACACAGTCAACATATTAGGCACAAAGACAGATTTGGCCTGTCTGTGCCTAGGTGCCTGACTCCTAACAAATGCCTGGAGGGCAAAGTGAAGCTGATCCTTCCTTCCAGAGCAATAATGGGGGGTGAAATTTTTACGAGTTTTACAGAATGGGCATATTTGTTTCTGCTATTTCCTCACAGCTACCAGAAAGCTTCCTTGCTAGGAACTCATGGCTGATCTAATTAAAATCAACAGTTGTAAGGCTAGCATAACAATACAGTAAAAGCAACCTGCAAAAGCCAAACACATCTAGAAAGATGGGAGCAGTGTTGGATGACCTGCAGAGGTTGTCAGAAAACCTTCTTCATTTTAGGGATTCCATATGAACAAATTTCATTAATAAAGAAACTTCTGACCACTCTTATGATATCTGCCTATTCACTGGCATGTGAAATAAACCAGATTTGTGAATTTACATCACTGTTCCACAATATGCTTCCTTTCCATTTAACTTGTTCAATTCTGTGCCTTTAAAAAAAATCTTCCTGATCTCAGCTGATGGTGTGGCACTTGAATATAAAACTAATTTGAAAAGGAGGCTTTCTATTCATTTTCATTACTGCTTTGAATCATTTTATTAGCAGTCCCTTTGTGTGATGACAGAATTCATTACAACCTGCAAAAAGAAAATTATCAGTTCTCATCTGTAAAGAGACAGATCAGTAGAAAGTGAGCACCCCATGCACTAAAAGGAAAAAGCAGAAGGAATGAATTTAAAACTTGCTATGCTGAAGGACAAAAAACCTCAAGTGTCTCTCAAGCAGCCTCTTTTGGGACAATAACTGCCAATGGAAAATTCCTTCTGATTTTGCCTTTCTGTGAGGCAGCATGTAACACAGTAATAGCCCTCCCAGACCCAATGTCTTCCAGATGCTGTGGGCATCAGCCTCAAACAGAATTACAGATGGTGTGCAATGCTGGGAGTGTAGTCCAAAATATCTGGACTAGGTTGGCTGATCCAGGTTGGCTGATCCAGTATTCCATATAGATAGATAGAATTTCTACATGCTAAGGACTCAGTGTCTCCACGGTTTATGCACTCCTGCTGCTCCTCATATTATGAGGAGTGTGGCTGCCTTATCAAGGCCACCTATGTGCATATGAGTTTGGCACACCCCGCTGTTGATGCCCTCAGTATTATGACTTAAAAACTGAATTAGATAGCAAAATATTTGTGGGTTTTGAAGGCCACTGAGGTACAATTAAGTGCATATTCTATCAAGGTTTTAAGGACCTTTGACAAATCACTATTTAAGCAGGTGAAATACTGGAGTGCAGCAACAGACACAGGAGAACGTCTTCCTCGTGCCATTTTTCATTCCTGCCTACATGTAAATTACGTCCCTTACTAGATGCAAATTGGGTTGTAATTGCTTCTAAAACATTTCTCGAGTGTTTCAACAAAGGCTGTATATAAGAAAGGAGCTATTAAGGGGTTTCAGGTTCATGTTATAGGACTTCTCTGACATGTCTGCACACTGTACAAGGCCTCATCCTTCCCACCTCAGTGATGTGTCTTGAGGCCCTGGAAGCAGATCTCACAGAGTATGACTGCAAGCAATTTTCAGATACTATCTCTTGGTTGGCACAGAAACAAGCATCAAGGAGATCCAGTAGGAGAAGCCACATTTTCAAATAAAGGCAAGAAGATGCAAGTGACTCAGATTCAGCAACAAAGCTGACCTCCTACAAGAAATGTTTAGTTAAATACCCCAAGGAAGAACAAGAATAAGAGCCTGTCTGTGAAGAACAGGGAGTATCAAATGCCCACATAATGCCCACATAAAGTGCCACTGAGCTGGCCATTGCCCTTGTTTGGTGTGCTCTGGGTTGCTCAGGGATCTGCAGTCCTGCAAGCTAGAAGGCAATGTGATGGAAGGAGGTGAGCAGTTGCCAAATTGGGCTGAATCTGAGTCTGAGATGTAGTCTTCTGAAACTGAGGAGGGCGAGTCAAGCAAGTCAAGAGATGGGGGGCAGGCATGGTAGCTATGGCAGCTGAGATGCTGCTGCTGGTGTGCTGCTATGTCCCTCTCCATGGTATCCCAGACAGTCCTCATATCTGCGTCTTGGAATGACCAGCTGGTCCCAGTCCCTGTCCAGTCCACTCTCCTCCTAACCTGGCTGAATTATTGTGGAGTTGGCCGACAGGCTCCTTGGCCCCAGTCAGGGAGGGATGACCAAGACTGAACCTGCAGGCAGCGTTCCAGGATGGTGTAGGATGGAATTGGGGAGAAGGCCTTGAGATGTCAAGGGGGTGAGAAGGTAGCAGAATGGTGAGGCAAAGTCACTGCTGGTCTTGGTTGCTGTGATGCCAGTATTGACAGTCCTAGAGATTTCAGAGGGAGGTCAGGCCAGCTGGTGTATCGGCGCATCACAGATTTCATTTTCCAAGATCAATTATGTAGTCTGTATGTGTTTGGTCAGAGCTCACTCTGTGCATGGTGAAATCACCCTTGGCATATATGGAGAGTGGTGTGCCTGAGATCTCTTCCTGGGTTAGGCTTTTACCAACTCCATCATCTTTGCTTTTTCCACCACCTTCTTGGCCCTGCGGGCTTCAACGGAATGCCCTGGTGAGGAAGGGACAGATGCCATGGCTGGAGGAGCCACGGCAGCTGCAGATGGTGGGTGTGATGACTCCAAAGACCAGAACGTGGTCAGGCGATCCTGCACTACAGGCCTGGCTGAATCAGTGGTCTACAGAGCGTGGCTCCACAACTCAGCCTGCGGTATGCCCACCCTGATCCTTCAGGCCTGATTAACGAAGGCCTGGCAGGGTGGACAGGCTCCCACGAGTTCCCTCTCTCCTAGGCAGAAGAGGCACAAAGAATGGCAGCTTGCTCCCACAACATACACATTTCCAAAATTGTGCTTTGAGTGCCATCAGGAAAGAGAAGAAAAGAGAAAATGTTGGGGATGGGAGGAGATGATAGGAGGGGGTTGGATGGGCTAGGTTGGGTAAAACAGGACTAAGAAATAATACTTTAATTACTAGGACCAACACAACCTTTTCAGGAATAAGTCATGTCAGATCAATGTTATTTCACCCTTATCCCCAGAGTTACTCTCTAGTAAAGCATGGGAAAACCTCATACCTTGATTTTAGCAAAGCAATTAACATGGTTTCCCATGGCAACTTAATTGCCAAGATGATAAAATGTGAGTTGGATTCTATTATTGCTAGATAGACACACAACTGAAAGGGACAGTGAATTATCACAGAAGAATCAAGATTCAAAAGATTCTTAACAGGCTGGAGCACTGGGCTGAATCTGACAAGATGAAATTCCAGAAAAAATAACGTCTTGCATTCAGATACAAAAAAAGAAGAAATGGAAGACACAAATATAGGATAGGAGAGACCAGGCTTGATAGATGTACATGTGACTTTTCAAGATACTTAGATTCTTTTCATGAGCTAATGTGATGTTGCTGCTTAAAAGGTTAATACCATTAATATCATTTTAGCTTGCGTTGACAGCCAGATCTTAGGAAATAATAGTTCTACTATATTCTGAATTGGTCAGGCCACATTTGGAGTATTGTATCCAGTTTTGGGCCATTGACAAACTGGAGCATTTCCAGAAGAGGGCAACGACAATAGTGGGGACTGGAAAACAAGTTCCCTGTGGAACAGTTAAAATAGCTGGGTGTATTTAACTAGGAAACGGTAAGATTAAAAAGAGCTGTTACAACTGAGTTCAGATAAGTGAAAGGCTGTCATGCAGAAGACAGAGCAGAGTTGTTATATGTTGCTTCAAAATACAAGACCAGGATTCAATGGATGGAAATTTCAAGGAAGCTGATTTTGGTTCATCTTTAGGAGAAACCGTGAAAGCTGTTTTCCAGTGGAACTGATCACTGTGGGAAATGATCAGTCCTTCATTTTCTGGAGACAATCCAGTAAACCTTCGTGGGAAAAATGTATAGTAGCTGTACTAATTCATTTCCAATTAAATGCAGCTCCAAATGTATATTTCTAGGAAATTCCTGAAATAAATGAGCATGACTTATAATGACCAACAGCAAAAAGCTGCTTCATCAAATAATTATCAGAAAGTGTCCAAAGTTAACAAATAACGTTAAGGCACCACAGTCTGTGGAGAGAAACATGTCCTATCTATAAGCTACATAATACTCAAGTGCGAAGAGAAGGACTTCCCAATCTAGGCAAAATGGCGGTCAAAAAGGAACCGAGGGAGAGGTGAGAGCCTCTCCCATGCTGTCCTGGAATAGGAAGGGGAGAGGGTCCTGCCCAATCGAACACTTAGTTATAGACGCTTCCTGACAACAGGCTTTGTGCAGGTGCAAAGCCTGTATGTGTGATGCAGAGAGCCCATGAAGAACAAGAGAATCAACTTTCCTGATGTCATGCATGCAAACTCCAATGATAAAATAATTTCCCTATATTACGGTAGTGAGTGCGTGCATTTTCATCAAATGTAATGGATTTTTCAAACCTAAATACAGTAATGAGCACCACCTGTTTCCAAATAATTCCCTATTTTCCCTTTCTTAGATACTGCTGCCAAAACAATTCCCTAGTAAAAATGTTACCTGAAACAGATTACTGAAGGAAAAAACTTGGTTAAGAATGGGTTGCAAATTTGGTATTTGAAATATGGAAAACTGTTTATTTGGAAGATGCCTTAGGTCAATTATTTGTGCTGATTCAGCCAGGATTCTTTGCATCTTTTTATTAATCAGATATGCATCTTTTTATTAATCAGATTTAAACCTGATTATAAAGTTTCATGACTTCACAAATGTTGATGCTTTTGGTTTTCCCTGTGAACAAATCTTTTGTTCTTATAATTTCATCAGAATAATGAAGTCTATCAACCACATATTAATGCATCAAATTATCTTAACTTCTGAAAATACACTCTTTCAGTTAAATGTCAGTTCCCATCACACAATACAAGGAATAGAAGACTTTTGCTGGAATTAATTAGAATGAATTTAATCCACCATAACTTCTCATCTCTTGCCTGAAATAAAACTCTCTGAAACACAATGCATAAGTAGACAGATGAATGAAGTCGTCTTGTTTCCTGCAGATCAAGCAATGAGTGTCTGCTCCAGCATTTCAAAGACAAAGAGCT
The DNA here is from genome assembly GCF_004798865.1 of Varanus komodoensis. Lineage (NCBI taxonomy): Eukaryota > Metazoa > Chordata > Lepidosauria > Squamata > Varanidae > Varanus > Varanus komodoensis. Next base: position 1,410,755 of record NW_025336345.1, on the reverse strand, counting down.
TACAGAGTTACTGTCATCACTCTTGGAAACTACTGTTTTAGAAAAGGTCCAAGTTGGAAAAGAAGAATGCTGCTTCTACCCTCTCCTGCAGAGAATTACATTATTACACCATTTCTTTGCACACAATAGTAAAAAGGATAAATGGAACCAACTGTAATCTCAAAGGAGAAACGAGAAACCTCCAATATGTCTTTATTACACTGTTTTTTGTAGATAAACAATAGTAAGAAAATGTCATTTGCTGCATGTTAATTGCCAAATGAATGTGGTTTGATGGGTCCTTACAACACCATTAAGTAGTTCAGATTTGAAAAACTACTTGGGGAAAACAGAAGACAAGAAATGGTTGTAATTACCAGGGGAGGAATGTGTTGCCGCTGGCAAGACTAAATAATCTGCTCTGTTTCTTGCTAGTCTCTCTGGATTCATGCTGAAGCAGTGCGGCTTGCTCAGCTGGACATCCAGCCTACTAGAATTGAGACACTAATAATTTCTCAGAGACAAGTGCAAATCTAAAGCAAGCACAAAGTACTGTAAACAGCAAGTATTTTTAATTGAGGCAGCAAAGCTGTTTATTAGTTTAAAAGCTTTAATATAAGCTTTTTAATCACTGAAAGTATTGTAGGGTGACAGAGATCTCAGTTCTATTTATTCTGGTTAATGAATTCTAGTAAGTAAATGTATAGATCATGCAAATCAATGACATTCAATGACAATTCAATGTAATAAATGACTAAAAGCAGTGAAGAATATTTTAATAGATTAAGTCAGTAGATAGCTTCCTACATTCAACATGAGATAACATCCTTCAAAATATATGCCTTGTATCACTGCACTTTCTCCCTACTTTTATTTATTAGATTTCTATCCTGCTCCTTTAGCCAAAATGGCTCTCTATTACTCTCTTAATCACTGCATTTGCTCAAGTGATCAGTAATATTAATAAAAAACACTTTGGGTTGGTGCTGTTAATATTACTGAATTTCTATGATGATTCCACACACTTATTCCTTTAAAACAGCTGAATTAGTGGTTTTAGGGCAATAAGGCTTATCATGAACCTGTCTGATTATTAAGATCTGCAGGAGAGCACCTGTTGAAGGCATCATTCTTTGCCCAGGCCCACTTATGGATCACTGCCTTGTCGTGGCAAAGGGGCTTGCGTAGCTCAGTGAAGCTATGAGCTATTCTATGCAGGACCAGCCAAGACGGACAGGTCATAGCAGAGAGCTCTGACAAAACGTGATCCACTGGAGAAGGAAATGGCAACCCACTCCAGTATCTTTGCCATGAAAACCCCATGGACAGATATGACGCTGGAAGAGGAGCCTCTCAGGTTGGAAGGTGTTCAATATGCTACTGGGGAAGAGCAGAGGGCTAGTACTGGTAGCACCCGAAAGAATGAAGCGACTGGGTCAAAGCCGAAAGGACACTCAGTTGCAGATGTATCTGGTGGTGAAAAGAAAGTCCGATGCTGCAAAGATCTATACTCCATAGGAACCTGGAATGTAAGATCCATGAATCAAGGCAAGCTGGATGAGGTCAAACAAGAGATGACAAGACTGAACATCGACATCTTAGGAATCAGTGAACTAAAATGGACAGGAATAGATGAATTTAATTCAGATGACCGTCAGGTATACTACTGCGGCAAGAATCCCTCAGAAGAAATGGAGTAGCCTTCATAATCAATAAAAGAGTAGGAAAAGCAATACTGGGATACAATCCCCCAAATGACAGAATGATCTCAGTTCGAATCCAAGACAAACCATTCAACATCACAGTAGTCCAAGTCTATGCCCCAACCACAGGTGCTGAAGAGGCTGAAGTTGACCAGTTCTACAACACCTTCTACAATTAACACCAAAAATGATGTCCTTATCATCATGGGGGATTGGAATGCTGAAGTAGGAAGCCAAACGATAACCGGAATAACAGGCAAGTTTGGCCTTGGAGTACAAAATGAAGCAAGGCACAGGCTGGTAGAATTTTGTCAAGAGAATACGATGGTCATAGCAAATACTCTTTTCCAACAACCCAAGAGACGACTCTACACATGGACATCACCAGATGGTCAACACAGAAATCAGATTGACTATGTGCTCTGCAGCCAAAGATGGAGAAGCTCTATACAGTCAGTAAAAACTAGACCAGGAGCTGACTGCGGCTCAGATCATGAAATTCTGGTTGCAAAATTTAGGCTTAAATTGAAGAAAGTAGGGAAAAGCACTAGGCCACTCAGGTATGACCTAAATCATATCCCTGATGAATACACAGTAGAGGTGACAAATAGATTTAAAGAATTAGATCTGATAGACAGACTGCCTGAAGAACTATGGGCGGAGGTTCACAACATTGTACAAGAGGTAGCAACTAAAACCATCCCAAAGAAAAAGAAATGCAAGAAAGCAAAATGGCTGTCTGAAGAAGCTTTACAAATAGCTGAGGAAAGAAGGGAAGTGAAAGACAAAGAAGGAAAGGAAAGGATACACCCAATTGAATGCAGAATTCCAGAGAATAGCTAGAAGAGATAAGAATGCCTTCTTAAATGAACAGTGCAAAGAAATAGAAGAAAAGAATAGAATAGGGAGGACCAGAGATCTCTTCAAGAAAATTGGAGATATGAAGGGAACATTTCATGCCAAGATGGGCATGATAAAGGACCATAATGATAGGGAGCTAACAGAGGCAGTAGAGATTAAGAAGGGGTGGCAAGATTACACAGAGGAACTATACAAGAAAGAGCTTAACGTCCCTGATAACCACGATGGGGTGGTCACTGACCTCGAGCCAGACATCCTGGAATGTGAAGTCAAATGGGCCTTAGGAAGTCTGAGCAACAACAAAGCTAGTGGAGGTGACAGTATTCCAGCTGAGCTATTCAAAATCCTAAAAGACAATGCAGTAAAAGTGCTACACTCAATATGCCAGCAAATTTGGAAAACTCAGCAGTGGCCACAGGATTGGAAAAGGTCAGTTTACATTCCCAATCCAAAGAAGGGCAATGCCAAAGAATGTTCAAACTACCACACCATTGCACTCATTTCACATGCTAGCAAAGTTATGCTCAAAATCCTACAAGCTAGGCTCCAGCAGTATGTGGCCCGAGAACTACCAGAAGTACAGGCAGGATTCTGAAGAGGCAGAGGAACTAGAGATCAAATTGCCAACATACGCTGGATCATGGAGAAAGCTAGGGAGTTCCAGAAAAACATCTACTTCTGCTTCATTGACTTTGCTAAAGCCTTTGATTGTGTGGATCACAACAAATTGTGGCAAGTTCTTAAGGAGATGGGAGTACCAGACCATCTTATTTGTCTCTTGAGAAACCTGTATGTTGGTCAAGAAGCAACAGTGAGAACTGGACACGGAACTATTGATTGGTGCAAAACTGGGAAAGGAGTACGGCAAGGCTGTATACTGTCGCCCTGCCTCTTTAACTTATATGCAGAGCACATCATGTGAAAGGCGGGGCTAGATGAATCACAAGTCGGAATTGCTAGGAGAAATATCAACAACCTCAGATATGCAGATGATACAACTCTAATGGCAGAAAGTGAAGAGGAACTAAAGAGCCTCTTGATGATGGTGAAGGAGGAAAGTGCAAAAGTCGGCTTGAAACTCAACATTAAGAAAACTAAGATCATGGCATCTGGTCCTGGAAAATAGATGGGGAAGAAATGGAGGTAGTGACAGATTTCATTTTCCTGGGCTCCAAGATCATTGCAGACGGGGACTGCAGCCAAGAAAGACGCTCTCTCCTGGGGAGGAAAGCTATGGCAAATGTAGACAGCATACTAAAAAGCAGAGACATAACCCTGCCAAAAGAAGTGTGTATAGTCAAGGCTATGGTTTTCCCAGTTGCAATGTATGGCTGTGAAAGTTGGATCATAAGGAAGGCTGAGCGCCGAAAAATTGAGGCCTTTGAATTGTGGTGCTGGAGGAGAGTCCTGCGAGTCCCTTGGACTGCAAGGCGATCAAACCTGTCAGTCCTAGAGGAGAAGAGAGGACTGCTCTTTAGAAGGCCAGATACTGAAGATGAAACTCAAATACTCTGGCCACCTAATGAGAAGGAAGGACTCCCTGGAGAAGAGCCTAATGCTGGGAACAATAGATGGCAAAAG
>NW_025336345.1:1394060-1406531 GCF_004798865.1 Varanus komodoensis | reverse complement strand
ATCTCCTCTAGGACTGCTCTTTAGAAGGCCAGATACTGAAGATGAAACTCAAATACTCTGGCCACCTAATGAGAAGGAAGGACTCCCTGGAGAAGAGCCTAATGCTGGGAACAATAGATGGCAAAAGAAGGGGGCGGCAGAGAAGAAGGTGGCTAGATGGAGTCACTCAAGCAGTTGGTGTGAGCTTGAGTAGACTCTGGGGGATGGTGGAGGACAAGAAGGCATGGAGGAATGTTGTCCATGGGGTCGCGATGGGTTGGACATGACTTCACAACTAAAAATAAAACAAACAAAAGGAAACTTATTGGACACATGTGAAAGAGCTTTTTCCTCTGTTGTTCTAGACTATGGAATATGCTCCGTTAAGGACCATGATTGGCCCCCATTCTCTTGGCTGTTAGAAAAGGTGTAAAAACGTATCTTTTTAATTTAACCTCTAATTTTCGAAAATGTCTTACTGTTTTTAAGGTGCTTGATACTTGCTTCTTACAGGTCTGAATTGTATTGTTTTAAACTGCTCTGCATCACCTTGATCACTTTTTAGTAAACAGGGTGATATACAAAAGTTAAGTTAGAGTCACCTATTGTTCCACCATGACTGAAATATTTTAATCTGAGAAGCAAGGAAAAACGCTAGCAGCTAGTCATTTCTGAGTTTTTGTTTGTGTGTGTGTGTAGGGGGGAGGACTTCAGTTGCCTGAATACTTATTTAGTAAAATTATACCCTTGCCCATATGTCTAAGTGAGACTAGCATTTAAAGCTACCACAAAAACTTCTACATTTAAGTGCAAAGTATGTATGTAAATTTTACCATGGAATAAAAGATATTCTGAATCCAAAATATGTATAACAAATAAGCCCACTGATACCATGTTACAGTAACCTGTGCTTTCCTTCTGCAGCCGTCGCTCATGTGGCTTACCACTGGCTACTTAACTTTATCTTAAGTCCAATTTCTGCTATTTACAGTTTGGCCACAACAATATTCAATGTTCCTATTGTTTACATATGCATTTTCAATTCATTATAGTAAAGTGTACTTCTCAAGAAATACTGCAGAAATCTTTCTTTGAAATAGTTTGATTTCATATACATATACAGGAGAAAATGGGTGTAAACTGGTATCTCTTGCCCAAAAACTAATTATCCAAACTCTTTTCAAATAAAAACTTTCAGAGAATGTAGCTCACCTTAAATGATATTTCGTACTGTTCTCCTCCCCATATTTCCAGGCCGGCGTCATATCCACCCAGCTCCCAAAACCACTTTCTATCAACTGCAAACAGTCCTCCAGCCATTACAGGAGACCTTAAGGTAAAATCAGACTCCGTATTATGAGTCTATCTATACAGTTCTCCATTGCATCAAAAGATCCAGATGAATTGCATTACATCACCATATTTCTACATTTTCAACCATTTCACTACATATCAAAACCCACCTTACTGTTGCATTCAATCTCTCCAAAATTGTTGCATTACAGCATTTTTAATACTATGGAAAGATAACTTGGCAGAACTTCCAAAATCAGTCAGATTCAGACTTCCAACAGACAATGTTTGGAAGAAGCTATACGTATATCAATGTAAAAATATGGCATGACTTGTCAACGGATCTAATATTTTCCATTTTTTTGTCCCTTGGAAAGTCTAGCTGGCATTTCTATCTAACTTGGGACTTTTTTTATTATTGACTAGAGAAACGGGACTTGGCTTAGATTTAAATATGTTTTTAAGTTATCATAAATGGATTTGAATATGACTATGGAATGTTAAAAAATATGAGTAGGGGGCTGACCCAGTACGTCTGATGTATTTGATGACTGATGTCTTTAGTGTTAGTTTAAAAATCTTCATAAAATGTATTAAAAAGAAAAGAAAGTCAAGCTGGCAAGAGAACCCGAGTCAAATTGAACCCTCTAAATCAGGGGTATTCAAACTTTTTAAACAGGGGGCCAGTTCACTGTCCCTCACTCTTGGGGGGCCAGACTATCATATGAAAGAAATGAATGAATTCCTATGCACATTGCACATTAAAAATGAATAAAAATAAAATTTAATAAAAATAAAATAAATTTTAAAAAAATAATAAAAATAAAAAATTAATACAATTTTAAAAAAATAATTAAAAATGCTTGCTCTGCTCACTCAGGCTACAGAAGGTGGGGAAGAGCATGTCCATATTCAAGGGACATAGCTACAATGTCCATGATCGTGCGGGAGGGGGGAGATGGACATGACTGCAATCGTGCAGGGAAGGCGGGTGCGATCGCGGCCATCTCCCCACCCCCAGCACAACTGCAGCCATCTCCCCCTCCAAGCACGTCCGTAATTGCACCCGTCTTCCATATATGAGTGCGACCGTGATCGCAGCCATCTCCCCACCCCTCCAGCATGATCGAGTAGGGAAGGCGGGCACGATCATGGTCATCTCTGCCCCCGAAGCACGTCCGTAATTGCACCCGTCTTCCATATATGAGTGCGACCGTGATCGCAGCCATCTCCCCACCCCTCCAGCATGATCGAGTAGGGAAGGCGGGCACGATCATGGTCATCTCTGCCCCCGAAGCATGACTGTGATCGTGCCCGTCTGCCCTGCATGAGCGTGCCCGTGATCACGGCCATCTCCCCACTGAGTACACCTGTGCCGGCTCAGAGCTTTTTTATTCACTCAGAGATCGTTTTTCTCCGAGTGAGTCCAAAACCTCTGAGGATCCGGCCCACAGGCTGTAGTTTGAGGACCCATTCTCTAAATGATTACTGCATTAGTTGAATGGTTAGTTGTTCAATGATTCAGCATATTCGTCAGCATGAAGCAACAAGTTGTTCGATATCCAAAAGTTATTCTTTTACTGCATGATAATAATTGAAGTTCATTAAAACATTTGGGTAAGATTTGTTAACACTAAATAAAATTCTTGAAAGTTGTAATTTATCTGCTTGACATTTTCCCTTGTAATCAAGATTTTCAAATGTTTAATAAATTATTCAGCTGATAAGCATACACAATGACTAAGTGTTATTTTTTGTCATATGGAGTGTGGATTTTCTTTGCTTTCATAACACACATAGATGATTTATGAAGGAAAACTAACTGAAATGGATTTTTGCTGGCTAATCGTAAAACAATTATAACCATCCTGTGGATTTACAATTACTTGGTTGAATCACTACATTAACTTGAATTCATAATGACTATGGGCTAGTATGCCTGCAGATGGGGCATTTACAGAGGGCGACCTCCTTGCTCCCATTCTCCCTGCACTTCCCCCAATGCTTCCCTGAGCCTCAAGGGGTCTTCCCAGCGGAATGGGCTGTTATGCAGAGAGCAGAAGGATGATCCCAAAGAACTGATCTGAGGCAACTGCAGCAGGCAGAGTTCCTCTGACTTTAGGGGAGGCTTTCAGGAGCTCTGGCAGTAGCGTAAGGGTAGGGCCAGGAAATTATCTTATGAATTCTTGCTGACATTTATATTGTACAGTATATAAGAATATATGCATATTGTTTATGCTTGTTTCTCATTATATGGTAAAAACCCATGCTATATGTAGTCTCATTTTTTATAATTTGTGACCTTTTTTCTTTTCTTCCTTTCCATAATCAGAAGTATCAAGAAGGTAGCACACCTCTCAAAATGAATGGTGGCCTGGAATATTCAAGGATAGTTTCCATCTGTGCGAAAGCACCGGTGCCAAGAGTCAACCATCTCTGTAACAACCCCACTTGTTAAACCCCTATTCACACTTCATTTTAAGAACTTACTCAAAAGGGTCACTGGGATCAGGTTTCTGTAACTCAGGAGGAATTGGAATCCGCTTGTAATACATCTCCCAATCAAATGCTCCTCGCATTGCATCTCCAGCTTGTGTTTCATAGCCAAAGTGGTCATGGTCTATTACATCAATCATTGGGCAAACAATTGTTTTGCGGTTTCGAGCAATGCGGTCTAAGGAGTAAAGAGAAGGTGTTAAGTTCCTATTTTCTGCGTCTCTCATCTGTAGCAAAACAAAGCATCTACAGTAAAACATAAGCAAGCTCAGAACTTACAGCATGAATATATACAATTCTATTTGTGTTTTTAGCACAAAACAGACACACTTCAGGTTTAAACCCAGTACCTTCTGTACTAAACACAAAAAATTGAAGTTGTCCTGCTTCTGAGTATCTTTTCACCTGTGATTTCCTCCCCACCTACAATCACTTGATAAAGGAATTATTCGGTAAAGATAGCCCTCATGGGATGAATATGAATGTGTAAGCTGATTTATTCTTTACTTCATCATATCTAAGCTTGTTCATAGGCTGGAGCAGGGAGGAATTTCACCAATTTATTGTACTAGCCAATGGCCATGACAAATACATGAAATATATTTACAGGTAAACAGCAAAACACCTTGAGACCTGACATAGAAACAGAGCAAGTCAGAAGGGGCCTCCTGGGCCATCTAGTCTGACCTCCGGCACCACCCAAGAGGCACAGGCCTATTGTGTCAGGATCTGGGCTGCACTGGTGGTCAGAACCAGAACTACCACCACTGTATTTGCAGGATCAGTCCCAAGCCCTGCTAGAGCTCTTATTCTACTGATGAGTGCCAGCTGGGAGTCCTGGGGAAGGAGCTATATAAGAGCAAGCTCTTTTCTCCAGAACTGGCCTGAGCAATGCAAGTCTTCTTGTACCTTGTCTGACTGGTCCCGCATCTGCCTGTCTCCTGCCTTGCTATGCTGCCTCAGCAGCACAGGGCCTGCAACTTGCCTGCTCCTGATTCCTGCTGTGTATGCTGCCTTGCCATGCTGTTGTGTCTGTCTCTGACCCGACCTGTATCTTGCCTCACCACATGCAACCTGCCTAGCTGTGAATCCTGTCCTGCAATGTTGCCTCCGCAACACAGGGTTGTCTGCAAGCTGTGGTCCAGTTCTTGCACCTTGCCTGACCCCTGCTATGCTGAGTCTCCTGCCCTGTTATCCTGTCCGAGATACCTGCACCTCTGCCTGCCCTCCTGGTGCTTGACCCTTGGCTTGTTCCTGACCACACTCCTGTTCTGCCCTCATGCATATTCCTGGTTCCTGACCTTGTCCTGTATCATGACTATGATTTGGACTTGCCATTAAACCCTATTTCTGGACTCTGTTTTGCCTTAAATTCTGTTGCCTGAGGTCCTGGTGCCTCTGTTGCTCTTGTCATGTCTTGTCTCCGGCTGCTTACATCCTGGATCCAGACCCTGACATATGGCCTTTCTCTACAGATAAACATTGGACAGTGCCCAAATAGGGGGTTGCTGAGTAGGATTTGTCACACACATTGGTTCTGTCCTATTCCTGGGTTAGTGAAAAGGGCTTGGAATAATTCTCAGCTAAGGTAAGGATTTGTGACCTCAGCTGTATTACCCTGTTGCTACCATTTGTACTTTCTGCTACAGTAGCAGAAAAAATAATGGGTAAAATTCTACTTGGTACTCTGCTTGTTGGCAGTACTGGCAGATTCAGCACTGAGTGAGGTCCATGGTGGATTTGTGGGTGTCAGTGGCCCTCTGACTACCAGGCACTGCTCATCCCTGCCGGAAGGAAAGGACAAAGCAGCAATACTTCAAAATATTTCAGATGGGTAATGTTTGTTGTGGCAGAACCATTCTGACCTGGTAATTCTAAGGCAGCCTTTCCCAACCTAGTACCTTCCAGATATTTTAGAGTCCCATCAGCCCCAATGTACAATGTGGACCAACAAGCAAGGGCAAGTTGATTAGAATGTATTATATCTGAACTAACAAACCTAGGCACAGGCTTCTAATCTAGAAAGCCTACTCAAATTGGTACTAGACAAAAATTGAACGTGCATTAAGATGCCTTGAAAGAAGCATTTTAATGTGGTCTTTCAAAAGTTATTTTCTATTCTATTAACTACCTACTTTGCACTTAGTAAAACAAAATAATAGCTCCTGTGAAATGCCAAAATGCTCTGATCAGAACATGTGAACTAGACACAGCCAGGTATTTAAGCTCAAGTGCACAACTAGTTCATTAAGTGAGGATGACACTCGGCATGGTGTGTCTCTAGTTCTATGCCAGCTTCAGGCAGACAATCAATTCAGATGAACAGCTTATCATGATAAATTGATTTTGTTTTTTAAATAATGACTTGCTATTAAAGTACTGCCAACGGCTCAGAAATCATTCTGAATTTTAGAGGCTGCATCAACCACAGGACCAATCAGATAAATCTAAGGATGCATAATTGCAACTTTATTTTATATAAATATTTTATATCTATTGTGCATGGCTTTGAAATCCATTGGTCAGCTTAGAAATACCTGAAATCAATTAATCAGCAACTACAAAGAAATTAGGACTGAATTATTTGTCTCCTGGAATAAAATACTGCAGGTAATTGCTGTAAGTTTTACCGAACAAGCGTTTTCTGCTATGGCCACTACTGCTCATTTGGAAGTTCCTCTTCTCCTTTCATCACAGTTTCCAACAGATGTACATTTTTTGAACTGCGATGCATCTAGGATACTGGCAAGCACAGCATGCACCAGCACCCATGACCCTTATGTGGAAACCCTCCAAGACAGGAAGCTCAGTTTTTTTAGTCCCAGTAAGCCACCAACCCTCGCAGCTGGATGAGATGCATTCAGGGGAGGAAAAAAGGCAGCACAAGATGGGTGAGTAGATATACTGCAGGATCACTTGTGATGCCCTTGCTTGCTCATGTCTGGCCTAGCTGCTTATCTCCTCTGTGCAAGTGTAACATACAATATTCAGAGTGAGTAACTTAGGCTTTAGTCATGGGATGCTTCTAAAGGGAAAAGAAAACCCCCAGGGCATACCTCATTCATGCCTCAATTTATCCCCTAATGGAGAAAGATTAACAAATCAGCTTGCAGCTTGACAAAAACCTCCTTATTACTTAACAATTCCATCATCTGAATAAAATCTTTGTTTCAACTATGAGATTAAATGTATTTAAAGAGATGCTACATAAATTGAAGTTATTGTAAGTAGATGTAAGTTACCTTAGGCAGAAATTAAGTTCAGATACATTAGACAGAAATACTTTGGGCCACTGTGACTTGGACAATACTGTCTTTGAGAAGTTTCTATGCTGTTCTGAGTACCTGGAGGTCACTGCTGTTTACCACTCAAACCGTATGTGTTGCTCCATATATTTTGGCCTACAGTTCCCATTAGTTCTAGACAGCATAGTCAATGTGGAGGGATGATGAAAGCTGGAGGCCATAACTTCTGGAGAACCACAAATTGTCCACCCCTGTATCAACATCTGGATTTTTCAGGCCAAATGTATTTCATAAAGTTTTCTTACCTAAAAGGGGTGGCAACCAGTTCACATTGGCCTCACAGTGAGAATCCAAGAAGGTGATAACATCTCCTATAGCTGCAGAAGCTCCCAGCATTCGGGTTCTTATCAATCCTTCTCTCTTCTTGGTTCGGAGAATCCTCACTTTGGGAAACTGGGCCATGTAATCCTCCAAGCGCTTTTTCAGGTGCTCTGTATGAAAGAATTAATACTGTTATTCTTTTAGAGTTTTGATCTTTTAGAAATTTCATATTAACTTATACCTTACATTATCAGGAATAGTTCCATTGAGTCAGAAACAGAATTAAATGTGAAATGATTAAAAATGAAGCAAGTGGGTAAGAGACAAAGCACCTGAAAACAGATAGACACATGAGCATCCTTAAGATGGCAACACAGGCTTGTCAAGAATGTGGTTGAGTTGCATGGCCAAAACCATAAAAGGAGATCATCTTATTTGGTTACTGATGGATAGAGATGATTCCTTAAAAATATTTTTATTACATTTGTGGTGTAAGGTACACAGTATCAGCACTACAGCAAACATACATTTTCGTCTACATTGCTGGTCAGAGATGCAGTTAGAGATGGAAGATTCTGAAATGAAACATGTATATAAACTAAGTTTCATCTTCTATTGCTACCAATAATGGTTTTGCCTCAGTTTCCAATTTTTCAAGCTATTATATACCATCAGAATGTGGGTACTGGTGAACACTGATCTGTTAAGTCTGTATTAATAAAAGTTAAAGGAAGGGATATTCTACTTTCAAACCTGAAGCCAAGAAAGTATTTGTAGCTAGAAAAAACTCTTTGTCACCCATTAAACGTAAGAAGCAAGACAGGTCAAGATTATTTTGGGCCTCCAGTCTGGCTTCCCTTCCCCTTTCCTCTGCAGGGCAATTTCCACCAAATGCTCTGTGGGAAGGCTTGCAAGAGAGAACAGGACAGCAGGCAAAGGTCACCTTCAAGCTTGTTCAAGAGGGACTGTCATTCACATCCTGCTCAAGAAGTACTACTAGCAACTGCCTTGTGTGAAGTATTCCTATGAGTAGTTGTATTTCAATATTGTTATGATTTTATTAAAGTGTCTTTATCTGAACAGTAAGCCACCTTTCTATCCTGAAAGTATCTCAAGCAGCCGTTAAAAGAAGAACCAAATATAATTCTAGAATAAACAGATAATTAGTTCTTAATTATTCTAATGGATAATTCTGATAGCATGTAACAGACAAGTAATTAACACATAAACGGACTATAATAAAAGCAAACACTCTCCACCACTATTTTAGTTAATATGTTGATTGCAACATATTCGTCAATGCATTTTTTCACTCTTGGATTTATTTGATATGAGTTACGTTAGGATGCTGTTTCATATTGAGTCAGCACAGACATATAAATTTCTCACAGCTTTATTTCATGCCCTATGCTTTTCATGATCTTCATGAAACTACTGGTAGAGGTCATTTGTGAATGCAGGCTAAGGTGGCCCTCATATGCAAGTAATACTCAGTTTAACTTCTTTTCCACTGAGTGAAGGCAAGGAGGTTGATATTCTGACCCAGTACTTGAGCAGAATAATTGACTGGGTGGGGGTAGAAATTCAACAAATTGGATAATCTGTTTGTGGGTCTATCTAGTTCAGTGGCATTCATTCTGGTCTGATTAGGGTTGCACTCCCTCTGTGAACTGTTTTATTATAGTAAATGAGTATTGCGTTTTAATATGTAAATATTTGTATTGTTAAAAAGTGTTTAACTGTTTGTAATCTGGCTGGTGAATATTAGTTACTGGGCCAACTAGCAATGTTATAAATGAATAAATAAAATTCTCAAGCATGGGACAACATGCAAAGATTTTTTTTACTAGCTACTCCACTGTGACTTAAGTCTATAGCTGTAGCAGCCCATTTACTTTGACAAATGAAACAACAGATGAAGGACACCTTTCTTTGCAAGAGGAAAAGTTACTGTGTAATTTATTCTAAAAGCAGCAATAAGTGAATTTTAAATCAGCAAGCAAACAATGTAACTAACTACTCATTATTTCAGTACCGAGCAGTCATTAATTTTGCTTTCACACAGGTATACCCTGAATTTGCTTTCACACAGGTATACCCTGAATACCCTTTCACACAGGTATACCCTGACCTATAAAGCCCTAAACGGCTTGGGTCCTGGTTACCTGAAGGAGCGCTTACATCCTTATATGCCCAGCCGCCCCCTGAGATCGGCGGGAGAGGCCCTTCTCCGGGAGCCCTCCATGGAAGAAGTTAGGAGGGTGGTTACTCGGAGGAGGGCTTTCTCAGCGGTGGCGCCTAAGTTATGGAATGCGCTCCCCAGAGAGGTCCGCCTGGCGCCGTCGTTATTTGTTTTTCGGCGCCAGGCAAAGACCTTTTTATTTAAGCAGTATTTTAAATGTTAATATTATTGAATTTTATTTGGCCAGGGCGGCTTGTTTTATAGTGTATATTTGTATTTTATTGTATATATTTTAAAATGTTATTTTAAATTTTTTGTTGTAAGCCGCCCCGAGGCTTCGGCGAATGGGGCGGCATAAAAATGTTTTAATAAATAAATAAATAAATAAATAAATAAAAATTTAAAGAACCTGTCAAAAGTAACTGTGAACCACCTTAAGCAGCTTCACCTATACTTATGTACTTGGAAACACATGATCTCAGTCAAATGCCAAGTAAAGAACCTAACAAGCTCACTTACTATTTAATAGTTCTAAAATATAATGAAGATGCAAACAAGTTCTTGCAAATGGCTCCAAGCATTTGCATGGCTGAGAAGGTGTTAGCTGTTTGCCCCATCCTAGCAAGCTAAAAAGGATATAATTAGCATCCCACAAGTCAGAATACAGAAGACCTTAAATTATTTCAGATTAATGAACAGTGGTGAACATTACACATAAAGCCACCGAAAATGTCAATGTTGAACTAGAAAAGTGGCAAAAACTATGGGAAAGAAACATTAAGGTAACATTAGCAACTTCGTATAAAGAAAATTTATATAAAATGTTCTATAGATGGTATTTGTCACCAAGTCGATTAGCTAAGATGTTTCCAAATATGTCAAATAGATGTTGGAAATGTAAACATAAAGTGGGTACTTTTTATCATATGTGGTGGACTTGTGATAAGGCGAAAAAATATTGGATTAAAATACATAGATGGATGGAGGAAATATTACAAAAACCCTTTGCTTTTAAACCCGAAGTTTTCTTGTTAGGCATCATACCAGAAGACGTTAACAGACAGGAAATGTATCTGATGCTGCACCTAATTACAGTGGCGAGGATTGCATATGCTCAATTTTGGAAAAGTGAGGAGCTGCCCACCGATGGATTGATTGTAAGAAAGATCTTGGACTGCGCAGAAATGGATAGATTGACTTTATCATTGAAGGAGAAAGAAGATACTGAACTCGGGATTCTTTCTATAATTGGCTGGAGAAACGGGACTTGGCATAAACTTAGAGATGTTTTTAAATTATTATAAATTGAATTTGACTTTAGAATGTTAAAAAATATGTAGTAGGAGGTTGACCCAGTACATCCGATGTATGTGATGTTTGATGTTTTTAGCATTAGTTTAAAATCTTAATTAAAAATTTATATTAAAAAAAGCCACCGAAAATTTCTTCAACTAAGCATCAAAGATTCTGAACATAAAGTATTTTGAGTGCTCTTTTTTGTTCTGAAAACTCTTTTGTTTGTATTAGCTAGTGATACAGCCAGACTCATGGTTCCCAATGCTGCCCAATCATTGTTATTGCACTTTAAGTCAAATAAGGAATTACAAATTATTTTACACTTTGGGTGTGGGTACAGTCCCCTTTCTCTAACAGTTTCATTCTGTATGCATAGATATAGACATAACTATACACTCACTCTGAAAACTATGTACAGTACTGGTTATACAGTGGTACCTTGGCTCACGAACTTAATCCGTTCCATGACTCTGGTTGCGACTGAAATTGGTCTTGAGCCAAGTGAAATTTCCCCATAAGGTTCAATGTAAATAAGGTTAATCCATTCTATAACCATTTTTTTATCACAAAAATTTGAAACAAAGTGACAAAGAACAACAAAGAACAACAAAGAACAACAAAGATCACAGCCATCTCCTCCTGCCCCGAACGACCATGATCGTGCCCATCTTCCCTGCACGAGCGCAACCGTGATCCTGGCCATCTCCCCCCCCCCCCCACCGAGCGCAACTGCGGTCACGCTCGTGCAGGGAAAACGGGCATTATCACGATTGTCATCTGATGCAGAGTTTGTGACCTGAGGCAAAGTTTTTCTGAAATTTCTGCTTGCGACCAGATTTGGTTGTGAACTGAGACCTTCGTGAGCTGAGGTACCACTGTACCTCAGGAAGAATGCTGAAAAGGGTATAAAAACAAGACAACCAAATATAATCAGGGGATCAGAAAATAGAGTAATGGAGGAAATGCCTGCTTTCTAACCATAAAATTCCTGAAACATCATGCAAATAATTAAGGGGCAAGACTCAATAGTAAGAGTATAATTATTCACATGCTAGCAAAGTTATGCTCAAAATCCTACAAGCTAGGCTCCAGCAGTATGTGGGCCAAGACCTACCAGAAGTACAGGCAGGATTTCGAAGAGGGAGAAGAACTAGAGATCAAATTGCCAACATACGCTGGGTCATGGAGAAAACTAAGGAGTTCTAGAAAAACATCTACTTTTCCTTATTGATTATGCTAAAGCCTTTGATTGTGTGGATCACAACAAACTGAGGCAAGTTCTTAAAGAGATGGGCGTACCAGACCATCTCATTTGTCTCTTGAGAAACCTGTATGCTGGTTTCAGTTGTCCAGTTCTCACAAGAAGCAATAGTGAGAACTGGACATGGAACCACTGATTGGTTCAAAATTAAGAAAGGAGTTTGGCAAGGCTGTATACCATCACCCTGCCTATTCAACTTCTATGCAAAGCACATCATGAGAAAGGTGGGGCTAGACAAATCACAAGTTGGAATTAAGATTGCTGGGAGAAATATCAACAACCTCAGATATGCAGATGATACCACTCTAATGGAAGAAAGTGAAGAGGAACTAAAGAGCCTCTTGATGCAGGTGAAGGAGGAGAGTGCAAAAGTTGGCTTGAAACTCTCCTCCTTCACC
>NW_025336345.1:1364266-1393960 GCF_004798865.1 Varanus komodoensis | reverse complement strand
TGCACTCTCCTCCTTCACCTGCATCAAGAGGCTCTTTAGTTCCTCTTGATGCAGGTGAAGGAGGAGAGTGCAAAAGTTGGCTTGAAACTCAGCATTAAGAAAACTAAGATCATGGCATCCGGTCCTATCACTTCCTGGCAAATAGATGGGGAAGAAATGGAGGTAGTGACAGATTTTATTTTCCTGGGCTCCAAGATCACCGCAAATGGGAAATGCAGCCAAGAAATTAAAAGACGCTCTCTCCTGGGGAGGAAAGCTATGGCAAATCTAGACAGCATACTAAAAAGCAGAGACATTACCCTAGCAACACAAGTGCGTATAGTCAAGGCTATGGTTTTCTCAGTTACAATGTATGGCTGTGAAAGTTGGACCATAAGGAAGGCTGAGTGACGAAGGATTGAGGCCTTTGAATTGTGGTGCTGGAGGAGACTCCTGCGAGTCCCTTGGACCGCAAGGCGATCAAACCGGTCAGGCCTAAAGGAGATCAATCCTGACTGCTCTTTAGAGGGTCAGATACTGACAACGAAACTCAAGTACTTTGGCCACCAAATGAGAAGGAAAGACTCACTGGAGAAGACCCCAATTCTGGGCACAATTGAAGGAAAAATAAGAAGGGGACGGCAGAGAATGAGGTGGCTAGATGGAGTCACTGAAGCAGTCGGTGTGAGCTTAAGTGGACTCCGGGGGATGGTGGAGGACAGAAAGGCATGGAGGAATGTTGTCCATGGGGTTTTGATGGGTTGGACACGACTTTGCAACTAACAACAAATTATTAATAGGGTAGGAAACAGAAACATTTTTCTCACTCTCATGTAATACAGTGGTACCTTGGCTCAAGAACTTAATCCATTCCAAGACTCTGGTCATGACCCAAATTGGTTGTGAGCCAAGTTAAAATTCCCCATAAGGTTCAATGTAAATAAAGTTAATCCATTCTGTAACTATTTTTTAATCAGAAAAATGTGAAGGAAAGTGACAAAGAACAACAAAGATCGTGGCCTTCTCTCCCCCACCACCCTGAGCACAGCCATCTCCCCATCCCCCCAGAATGACTGCAATTGCGCCCGTCATACCTGCATGTGCCCGTTATCCTGGCA
Source organism: Varanus komodoensis (assembly GCF_004798865.1). Classification (NCBI taxonomy): domain Eukaryota; kingdom Metazoa; phylum Chordata; class Lepidosauria; order Squamata; family Varanidae; genus Varanus; species Varanus komodoensis. The sequence goes on along the minus strand of NW_025336345.1, from coordinate 1,392,863 downwards.
TGCTGGGGGGGGAGGGGTTATGGGAGCGAATGCTGGCACTTGGGGGGGGGGAGGTGGGCGCAATCATGCTGGGGTGGGGGTGGGGGGGATGGCCAAGATCGCAGTTGTGCTCCTGCAGGAAAGATGAGCGTGATCTTGGCCATTTCCCCCCCTCCACCCCAAGCACAATTGCGGCCATCTTTCCACTCGGGGGGGGGGGGGGGAGATGGCCACGATCGTGGTCGCCACCAAATGAGGAGTTCACGACCTGAGTCAAATTTTTTATGAAATTTTTTTTGCAACCCGATTTGGTTGTGAACTGAGGCGTTTGTGAGCTGAGGTACCACCGTACTAGAACCTTGGCTTCCTCCAATGAAGCTGAATGGTGAGAAATTCAGGACAAATGAAAGGAAGTGCTTTACAGAGCATAACTGTTATTACCTTTCTGTCCTGACCTTCTCGCAAGCACCTGATTCTCAGCTAGATAGGACTTTGGGCTTATCCAGCAATGCTCTTACATTCTGTCAATACTAATGGGCATGACATGGTCACATGGGTGGGCAAGGCAAATTTTACCATTTTCCATGTTCATTCTCTATAATTATTATTAAAATGTAATAAAGCAATTATTTTCTGGCAATAAGTTACTGATTTCTACACACACCTGCCACCCCAAAAGCAGGGGATCACATCAATATGCACGTACATGTGCAAGAACAAAACAAATAACCCCCTCCTCAAAAACAAACAAACAAACAAACAAACAACCACCATGAGGAGTCAGAAGTAGGAGGCGATGATAATTAAGATATGGGCAAAGGGGAGGGGACACCGCTGCTCATATGGGCATGTTGCCTGCCCCATATGGACAGAACAAGCACAATGCACATGTCCAAAATGTGCTAGACCCCCCGGGGGTGGGGCAATGAATTGCGATTCCCCTTGTAAGTTACAGTGGAAATGGATTTCTAGCTCGTGGAGCTCTGCATCTGTAAGCACCTTTAATATTAATAAAATTAAGAATATGTGACAGTTTTTGCAAGAAATAAGAAATGTGTTCCTTAGCAATAAACAAATGAATATCTTAGCCCATAGGAAATTAGTTCTAAGGTAACTTTGGTAAACCAAAAATATTTAACATAAAAAATGAAGTGTTTAAGAAGCCAAATTTTAGAATGTATCTTTTGCTATATCACATTGGTGTATTATTCATTCAGTCATACACGCCCTTGTAAGTAAGTAAGTAGATAGACAGACAGACAGTATAATAGAAGTACCTCTGTCACTGAAGTCATCCACCAGCACTATTTCAGCTATTAGTTCAGGAGGAGAGCGATTGAGAACGCTGTGCACTGTTCTGAGAAGTGATGACCAGCCTTCATTGTGGAATGGAATTATTACACTGGTGTTGGGGAGTTTTTCCAGATATAGCTTGCTGTTGCAGCTAGGAGATAGATGAACACAGTTACCAGCTTAATCAGTTTATGTGAAATGTACTACTATTACAGCAGTTCAAGTAATCAGTCTCAGAAATAGCTAAATATAAACATTCAGGTGACTAATGACACTTATTAGACCAATTCATGAAGGATTGTTCTCAACAGTTCAGGCCAGAAACACACATTTCAGAGCCCGTTCCCTACTACAGAAAAATAGTAGCAGCCAGTTTAAAAAAGAAAGCAAAATCTGTATAGCCAAGACATCAGTAAATATACACAAAGGAAGTAAATGGTAAATTGTAGGAATCTGTGAGCACTACAACTTAAGTTTTATTTCTTGGTGCAGTTTAAATTAAGGAATTACTGAATTGTCAGGTTTCTTGTCTAATGCAGTAAATAACTTGGCTTATTAAGATACCACAACTCCTGTGATAAAGAAGGTCAATGCTAGTTGGCATGGCACAAGGCAGAACACAAGACAATTGGAAATAGGAATGTTAATTTTTTTAGTAACAAGAAAAGTTTGTTCTTACTTTGGATGTCGTATGTCTGGTAGAGAGCGATTGAGAGAAATTTTTTCGCTCACAAAAATATTAAAGCCATTTTCCCTGTATGCTTGGTCCACCCGCTCAGCATCAGTCATAGGATATGGTTTTCCTTGTTCTCCATTTCCTAGAGACACAAAGTAATAGCAGTAGAGACATTAATCCTTATCACATCCTAACTGGACAGAAATTTGCCAGCAGTCAGAGCTGAAGAGACCATTTTGCCAGCTTCCTCTTTACTTCCTGCTGTTGGCAATATTATGCTACATTCCCTCACTGCAAAAGCACGATTTTCTAGCATCACACCCCATAACTCTTAAGCTACCTAGCAGCTGGGAGGTTGGCAGTGCAATGTTAAGGTCACTGAATGGTGCTGGTAAGAGATGTTGGCAATTTTAGCTCTGTGAAGTTGTTTACCTGCACAGAACTAGAACTAAATTGGAGAGAGGACATAGGTATGCATGTAAGCCTTCCCTTAATGTTCCTGTGTACCTAGCTCTCTCTTAGATCTTTTTATTATTCATGCAAAGAACTGCAAAGTGTCCTGTAAGTGCCTTTTGAAGATATGCAAAGGTAGAACACACCTGCAGAATTCTATGTAGGCACTGTTCAGCCCCATGGATCCTCCAGTATGCATTTTCTCAGGGGTTTATCTTATCCCCAGTGCTGTTTACATCTACATGAAACTGCTGAATGGAGTAATCAGGGTGCACTGCCCTCAGTATGCTAATGACACACAACTCTGCTTCTGCTTTTCATCCTTATCAGGTAAGGCTGTGGATGTGCTGAGCTGGTGCTGACTGCAGAAATGGACTGGAAGAGGGCTAAGAATCTGAAGCTTGATCCAGACAGGACTGAGATACTGTTGCAATGTGGCTCTGCAGACCAGATGGTGGGTAGCCAACCTGTTCTGGATGGGGATGCAATCCTCTTGAAGGAGGGATTTGTATCTTGTGGGTGCTTCTTGAGTCATCTATGACACTTGACTGGCTTCAGTGGCTCAGAGTGCCTTCTACCAGCCTCAGCTGGTGGCTTAGCTATGCCTCTGTCTGGACAGAAATAGACTGCTATCGATGATCTATGCTCTGGTAATCTCTATGCTAGATTACTACAATGCACTTCACAGGGGCTGCCGTAGAAGACTGTGCAAAATATGGCAGCCAGACTAACAGGGATGAGACAGTCTGATCACGTAACACAAATTCTGGCCCACTTGCACTGGCTGCCTATATGCTTCTGGTTTTAAGAGACTGGTTTTAACATATAAAGCCCTACATGGCTTGGAACCATGGTACCTTATGGAACACCTCTCCTGATCAGTCTATTCGAATCATTTGATTTGCATCTGGGGCCTTCCTCCAACTGCAAACTGCAAGGGAGGCCAGAAAAGAGGCAACGAGGAGGAGGGCCTTCTCAGTGGTGCACCCCCATTATGGAAGCACCTCCCTGTGGGGGGACCTGCCTGGTGCCAACACTGTCATCTTTTCATCATCAGGTTAAAACTGCCTGAAGCCCTGGATGTTGAAGGGTTAACTGCTAGCCTGGACAATAGATCTGCTTGGACCAGGTGGCAAATGAGGCACCCAGGCCACAGGAAGGCCAGCTAGGGCTTGAAGTGCAAAATAGCAGATAATGTAAATTATAAGCAAGGGCAAGAGAATTCACACTTCCCAGAGGCAGGAGATTGGGGGCAGTAAGGGCACAGAATTCTCACCTGGAATATGTCAGGAGATGTCACCCCAAGAGTTCCTCTCCAAAGAGAGGTTCCCTGTTGCTGCTGGAGACTGTGCTATCTTGCGAGAGAGAAGACTACGTGTGGTGTTGTATATTGTATTAGTGTTAGGTTAGTTACGCTTTGCTATTTTTGTGTCCGAGGTGGCCAAAATGGCCCATGGTCTTGGGGTAGTGCGGACTGTCTGAAACTTGTGTTTGTGCTGCTCTCCCATTTCCCCTTCCGTCCCCCGCTCCTTTCCTGCAAGAGGTTGTACCTTGTGTGTCTTAGTGCTTTTAGACCCTCCACCCCTATCTTGTGAACCCTTTAAATAAACGACTGTTGCCCAGCACTTGAGTTGTGCTGAATCCAGTGACTGGCCCTGGGATTTGGGGAGGTCTGGGTGAGGATTTGTCTAGTTTTTATTTACAACTCTGTATATTGGAGTTTTATATTGCATTCTTATTATCTGTATGTTATATTACTTTTTGTATTTTTGATAGATTGCTGTGAAGAACCCAGACAGCTTCAGCTTTTGAGCAGTACAGAAACAATAATAGCAGAGTGAAACAATAATCTATATAATTATAGTATAGGATATTGTACTATTAATAACAACAACAGTATATATTTGGCTATTGGGTGGTATAAAAATGAAATGAATAAATAAATAAATAAATACTAAAAACCCAAAAATGCAGGCATGCTGGGGACCAGAACTTATATGCATCCTCAGGCCCCCTCCTCATTTTAGTTCTTTTTGTCTATAAGACTTTTTTTTTCCAAAAAAGATAGAAACAAACGTATTGGATTTATTCCTGCCTACGGGTGTAACACATACCCCACCTTTCTTCCTCTTGCAAGGAAGGAAGCTTCTAAGTGTTTCTTCCTTTCCATTTCAGCCTCACAGAAACAACCCTGTGAGGTAGGTTATGTAAGAGCCTATGACTGGACTGAAGCCACCCAGACAGCTTCATGGCTAAGTGAGAACTAGAACCTGGATCTCCCAGACCCCCAGTCCAATGAGCCGACACGACATTACACCAGCTCTCAGGGTGCGCTAATTTTTCATTTTTTTAACTGTTTACCAGACAATGGAGAGAGCAAAAGATCATTAATTTGGACAATTTGTTTCTTCCTCCTGGGAGAAAAATGCTTCACATGAGGCAATCCTAGGCAGTGCCTTCAAAATCCTGCTGGTATTCGTCCTGCCCCTGACCTCTGCTCCTTTCACTATTTGGCTTTTGAGGACAAAGCCAAGTCTGGGGAATATTACAATTCTTCACCACATCCATCTCATTACCTGGCAGCTTGCCACTCTATAATCTGATCAGATACTGCACTGTCTCTGTTGCAGCCACGCGGCTGCCACTGCTGCCCACCTAGTCCTTCTTACCTATACCGAACTTTCCACTCACAGGCGCTGTTGTGCCAGGAAAAAACCTATCAAAATCAGGGCCCACAGCTCACTTATGATGGCTGCTGGAGCTTCTCCCACATCTTCTGTTCTTCTCACAGCTCCGGCCTGTAGTCTAAGTCTATGACCAAGTGCAGAACTGCTACAGCCTGCCTCCAGTACATCCCTGCCACTTTCAGGCCTGGCACCTACCATCCTTGACAAGCCAAACAGAGCAGGAAGACACTGCATGCCTCCCACATGCACAGGCCACATTATTTCATCTGGATTCCCAATTATAACTTATAGTATCTACAGTGCTCGCCTGCTCCCTTAACATTTACTGCTTCCCTTCCTTCCTATTTAGTTCATGTTTGTGGGGCTTTCGCAATGAAACCTTGGCCATTTGAATACTCCCTCCCTAAAACCAGCAACGTCATTTACTGCTTCCCTTCCTTCCTATTTAGTTCATGTTTGTGGGGCTTTTGCAATGAAACCATGGCTATTTGAATACTCCCTCCCTAAAACCAGCAACGTATCCACAGGAATACTATGCTGCACACAGCACTTCCTTTCCTTGTTATCCTATCCACTGTGAGACTTCATGTTGCAGCATCATTCAGGTGATTAGACCTACTTTTTGAGCATGAAAAAGCAGCATACCAAAGTGGCTACCTGAGTACCCACCCCAGGCTATTTCTTGCTATTGCCAAGTCAAGAAAGTCTGAAAACTTTTGATGTGGTACTTTCACCAGTTCTTTCCTTTGTAACAATCACTTCTGTAGACATCTGGCTATAGCGGATCGTCATACATATGAAAGACATTAGAAGCAGTGGGAAAGTGTTCTCAACATGTGCCCTGACGCCTGCCATAACTTGCTGGGAAAAGCCAGCTGACTTCCTTGTAAACTGTAAACAGTCATTTCTCCTGGGCTCCTTGAAGTACATCCTCCCCTAATACCTTGTGCTCAGCACAATTTTATCTGTAGGCTATGAATCAAGGTATTACGTGACTAAGATCAAATGACTTGTTATACATACCTGTCCGCTGCAACTCTCTCCTTATAGCATCTCTGTCATGCCAGTCCTTTTTCCTTTGTCCACTGTCAAGGTAAGTATCTTTTGGATGGAAACCCTTTAAACAAACACGAATGATGTTATATTTTTGTAGAAGTGCTCAGAAGATTAAGCTGAATGACCGATAAATCTCACAGCTTCATAGAATGAGAATTTCAGCAATATTTCACTTGTTTCAAACTACGCCACATCAATTTCCTATGTGCTGGGCAATGTAGGTCACTGTCGGTAACTTTTGGGCTCTACATCTGCTATGCGTGGATACGTCCAATAAGCTGCCCTGAAAGACTATTAAAAAGAGTGCTTAGGTAACATGTATGAAGTGCTCTGAATACACTCTAAGTGCTATCATCATTAGTACTGTTACAATTATAGAAACATTCTGGGAGAAATAATGATGCATTAATAATTACTGATTTGAGCATCACTAGTCTTACACATATTATCAATTAATAAAAAATAAGCAACATGAAACCAGTACTTATTTATTTTACAGAAATGGGCAGAACTCTACAGAGAAGACACAAAATCCATGGTAGCACTATGCCTTTATTAAGAACAGTATTTTTCACAAAAGAGTAAGACAATGTGAGATTTCTCCTGAATACTTCACTAGATCTGATGTTGCCTCATGTCTGATGCAGAGCTATTCATACGCTTGCTTACTCTTTTGCAGCACTGTGGCTGGTGCTACACTTGAGTAGCTGCCATGTCCCACAACCCGACCACAGGGTTGTGCTGGGTGGGTTTGTGGGAGTTATAGCCCAAAACATCTAGAGGATACCAGGCCTCAAAATGCCATTCATTCATTCATTCATTCATTCATTCATTCATTCATTCATTCAGAGAATGTCTATGCCGTCCCATTCGCCAAAGCCTCGGGGCGGCTCACAATCATAAGAAGTTTTAGAAGATGTAGGGAGCCTTCCATTTTTAAGCTAGAGGCAAGCCTACTAAAATTTGGGAACTATTAATTTTGGGAGCTATTAAGAATAGGATTATGCACTGAAAGCAAGATTTGGTTTAGACCTGGAAAGAGGCTCAGGCTTATTTGGTCCCCCAGAATGAAATTTAACAGAGAAGTGAAGTTCTTCATTCAGGAAAAAGAAATCAAATGCACAGGCATAAAATGGAAGATATGGCAATAGTACATAAGAAAAGGATTAGAATTGTAGTCAATCCTAAATTGAATGACTCATTAATGTAATGTGGTTGCCAAAAAAAGGCAAATGCAATTTTAAGTTGCATCAATAGAAGTCTAGTTTCAAAATCATGGCAAGTAATTGTTTCACTCTGGTCAGATGTCACCTAATATACTGCCTAGTTTGGACACCACACTTTTAATAAGGATTCGTATGAACCAGAACAATTTCAGAGAAGGAAAATAAAAATGATCAGAGGACTAGAAAGTAAGTTGTATGAGGACTGCAAGATCTGGGTATGCCTGGCCTTCCGAAAAGAAGAGACTAGGGCTGAGCTGAGGGAGATATGGCAACACTTTTCAAAGAATAACTTTTCAAGTACCCAAGCGGCTACTACACTGAAGATGACCGATGGAGAGAGCCTTGTTATCCAAGGCAAGAGGACAGATAATAATGGGCTTAAGTGACTAGAAGGCAGATTTTGTTTGATCAGGAAAAAGCCTAACTGTCAAAGCAGTCAGGCAATGTGTCTCTGTTTCTAGAACTATTCTGCAGAGACTGGACAAGCCATTTGCCAGTGATGCTTGAAACTGTATTCCTGCACTCAACAGGGGGTTGGACGAGATAAACAGCCCCTTTGTGCTGGAAAGCCAAAGCTTTGTATATTTTACCATTGACTATAATGGGGTGATCAACAAATGGATTTTTTTTTTTGCTTTTTTTACAGATTTATATTGAATTCTGAGTCACAGAATCCCTTTCTAAGTGAATCCATCAGGAAGATTTGGGTGTGTGTGGAGGGAGGGAGGAACAAATGGAAGAAAATGCATTTTGGAGTACCAAGCAAAAATAACTGAAAGGGAAAAAACCCCATGTGTACAGAACATTTACTTTATCTGAACTTGAGGAACAGAATCAATAGAAACTGTAAAAGTCATGCAGTAGTTTCTCTAGCTTTCCCTTTCTAACTCCCACACAGGGCAGTAAAGTGTTTCAGAGCTGCTGTAATGGGGGACAGTTCAATATAATTTTATCTGGTCTTTTCAGCTTCCCCTAGGGTTCCTCTCAACTGACCCTTTCCGTTCCAAATGACCAAATAGCATGGGGAACAGGTATAAACAGCTTAAGGATTAAAAGAGAATCTTGCATTGCTAGACTTTGGTAGTATAGCTTCAAAGTGTTCAGCTCTGACATCCTGTCACTGACAGAATTCCTGAACTTTGCTGTCCCAAAGAGGGTGGAATTCAGCTTACCTGTTCCCAGATACACTATATTTGTGGAATTACAGCAGGGCAAACTGTGTGAGCTACAGGATGAGTCTACCTGAAGATATAGCAAAGAATCTTTCAGGAGTCATGTGGCTTTGTTTGGAGTGGCATTTGAGATTCATCAAAATCAATTTTCAAAATGAGACTGACCAAAATTCTATTTTAATTTGCTTATATATATGCAGTCCACTCAGAAAATTACATGCATTTTTTTAAAAGGGGGGGGGGTCAATGAAAAGACACAGAATATACTGTCTATGTACAAAATGGCCAAGATAAATAATCCATCATATTTTGATTTCTGGTTTCTGATAAAACAGAGTATCAAGAGTCCTGAGTTTTACAGGTTCCATACTTGTGTTCCAACAAGAAAACCATTACAACACAATCCCATGAATGTTTATTCAGAAATAAAACCTACTAAGTTTAATAGAGCTCATTCCCTTATAACTGTGAATAGGATTATAGCCCAGGTATCCTTTAATCACAGTCTTTGTTTTTATGCATAGAAATAGGTATATATAAACCTACATATTTTTGACTAAAACATATGTATATGCAAGTATCTAAAATAAAAATATGCTAATGTTTTCCTTTCCATATAAATAAATGTAACAGTAAGGACAATAAATTACACTAGGAATAAACTTATCAATACCTACTGTGGTATACTGTCCATGGGCTGTTCTGGACTGCCAAGGGAAACCCTGAGAAGACGACTCAGGGGATCAGTGTGTCATAACTCTTAATAGTTCTGTTTCAGAGAAAGACAGATTAACCTGACTTTGGATTTTTTTTCCTGCTTAACAATCCAGAGAATGTCACCTAGTTACTTCCAGCACAAAGAGAAGAATGGCCTATTAAGGAATACAATGTAGACTGATTTAAACTGATTGCTGTAAACAGACCTCCCTGAGGTCCACCAAGCTTTACCTAAGGTACTGCCAAAGGAATCCAGTGACTTTCAAAGGCTAAACATACAAAAAATGGAATTTTAATCTTTTGTTTAATCTCTATTTAGTATGCCTGGTTCCAACTAGAATAGAAGACTAAATTGTGTTATAATCCAAATGTTTCCTGCATTTCAAAATAACAAAACAATTCTATAATTATATAGTTTCAAAAATGTTCTTCTTCTGTGTAGGCTAGAAAATCAGTGTTCAAAACTGCGTGAAGAGCTTCTGCAAACAGCGGCAGTTCACTTTTTCAGAACATCACTTTTCCCATGTAGAAGACAACCAAGTCATGGGAGGTGATGGAGCCAGTACATTCCCCATTCTTATGTGCTCAGCCTACACAGATAAGGGATGCTTGAATAAGTGTAAAGCCTCTTTAATAAATAAATTTGTTGGAGTCTTACGGAAACAATGTAGAAACAGTGCTGTGTTACTTCAAGGCAACAGTATATTTTACAGAAATAATGTAGTTTTTCTTCTGTGATTGGATCATATTTTGTGAGAAAAGCTCTCATGAGGAGGGTTTCTTTTTAAATACACAATGAACAGATGAACAGACTGAAGGAAAATTGTAGTAGGTATCCATTGTTAACAAAGCACAGTACTCTGCATCTAATCATTAGTTGAAAGAAATCTAGTAGCCTGAGAAGTGCAGCTGGAAGCCTATTCTCACTCATTTATGCCCCATCTTTCTTAAGTAAGGCCAAGGGGGCTAACAGCAGCAGTGCTTCCAGACAGGCAGCGGCTAATTCATTCCTCTTCTGCTGTAAATTACACATAGAATTATGGCACTGCAACTGACTATCTACCTGAAGTGTTGCTCTTTGAATGTGTGTAAGTGCATGATTTGTCTGCAGTAATGGATGTGCCACAGCCCCAGAGGGAAGGGGGGGGGGTCAATTCGCCTAAGCAGATGCCCCCTGCCCACCACTGACCAAAGCCCAGCTGATTACAGTGCACTGCCTCAGCAACCAAGTGGTGTCAGACAAAGCTTCTTGGAGAACCCAGGAAGTTCCCTTTCTTTCCTACAAAGGAAGCGATTTTGCTGTGTTGGGAAAATTTGGGTAAATCCTGTCTGAAAAGCATTACTTTTGTGTGTGCTTTTGAATTGTGGGATCAAATCCTGTCTTCCTTCTCAAAACCAAGCTGTCACTGTTTAAAATGGCAATAATTATTAAGATATATGCATATCTCTAAAATGAACAGCACTGAAAATCCACAAGGCAACAATGAATAAAAGGGATATTAAATATTTAAGTTTCCCTGTAAGATATATCATTTTGAAAGCTGAAATGAATGTTTTTAGTGTTTGTTTTTGAATAGCAATGATAGTTCAACTATGGAATCACCACTGAGAATGCTCTGCTTTGGCAAACACCGATCTCTTAACGATGGCCTTGAGACCAGAGCCCTAGACACTCACGAAACACATAAGCAGGCTCAGCTGAATGCACATGGTCCTTCAAACAGCCAGGTCGCAACCTATTTAAGGCTTTAAATGTCAAAAGCAGCATTTTAAATTGGCCCAGAAAAAAATAGGCAGTCAATGTAACTGTTACAGAATGTGTGTGACATGTCTTATTTGTCCAACTGGAAGAAGCAACCTAGCTGCCACCTTCTGCTTCAGCTGAAGTTTCTAAGCCGTTACAATTGCAGGGCCGACTTTCTGCATTCGTTGCTTCTTCTGAAGCAGCTGCCGACTGCTGGCGAAGGTTAAATTTGAAATTGGATGTAAATCAAATTGATTCACTGATTGTGTAGAAAAGGCTTAATTAAATTATTACTGTGTTAATATACACACAAAAATGAGCTTTCATTAGGTATCTGGGCATGTTTCACAAAGCATTCATTCCTGTGTATCCAAATTTTGTTCAAGTTTCCTGCTTGAAAGCTATCTCCACACAGTATCCACTGAATTTTAAAACTCTGTTCAAATAGGTGAGAAATAAGGCATGTGAGTAATTAAAAAAGGAAATTATGCTAGTGCTTGCAGCAAGTCATTTTTCCAGAATGTCTCCTTTAAGATCACTTGTACCAAATCACTTTGTGACTTTCCAGAGTCTGAAAAGCTCACTGAAGATTCCACTAGGGCAACTTCTGTGAAGAAAAAACCCAGGGGCATGCATATCGCTCAGAATCACAGCACTCACACCTACAGTGATTTACCAAACACAAGAGTGGGTGTGATTTTGAGGATAATCTGATTTTAGCCTGTCTTCAGTAGGTTGGATAGCAGTACTTTTTAAATGCCCTTTCAAAAAAATGTATACTGTACTATCTTATAAAATAGTAATAACACATGGAATTTGCACAGAGCTCTTGCAATGTTCTAAGTAACTGGCAAACATTAATTTATTGCAATCTGCACAACAATCCCCCAAAGCAGGTCAGTACCATCCCTTTAATGCAGATATGCTTGCTGAAGCTGACAGAAGATGCCTAAAGCCACCTCTGATATCTATGTTTAGATATGTAATGTTTTAGTTTTTATTCTCTGAAGGTTTGAGTGGGTCTAGCTTTTTCCTAATATAGCCTTAGAAGGCAATACGGCACCTCAAAAGTTAGTTTTCTCTTTTTGTACAACAACAAAAAGCACTTCAGTAAAACACTGCATGAAGTATGCTGCCTATAAAGCAGAGTCTAGGGTGGTCCATACATTCAGCAGGTAAGCTCACCCAATATTAAACACACTCAAGGGGTGTTACATTACCCTGCTCATAGCTGAAGTGAGACTTGAACCGGAGATTTCTTGGCTCACAATCTTTTTGCTTAGCCACAATGCCGAACTGGTTCAATGTGGTGATAGACTAATAAGTGGAATTTAAATTCCATTTCTGTATTTATTGAAAAAATGCAAGAATTACAAGAAGGTCCATGTGCATGTAAATGAAAGTAATGCTGACAGTCAAACTTTGTTTTTGCTGTAGCCATTCCCTTTACAAGAGATGGCTCTCTTAAATAAGTAACTTAGTACTATACCTGGTTCTTTCTCACATGCACAAGTTTTCTCTTTGGCCTTAAACTTTGGGTTGGCATTTTACCTTTTCTGATTGCAGTAAATCTCTCATACATTTAAAAATATTTAAATTCATACTTGCAATCCAAGTTTTCCTTGTATAGTCCATATCGGAAGATAGATTAAGTGTTTTTCTTAGGTTATGAAAATGGCACCCTGGCTGCATAAACATACCTGTTTTCTTTAGATAATTAATCTAGAATTATTTCATTCCCATTTTTCTGTAATCTGTATCATAACATTTGACAAGATCAGATAAAAACCCTTCCTTATATAAAAAGCCATATTTTATATTAATAAATATAAAATACCTATATTAATATAGGAAATGAAACCACACTTGAGCCCTTGTCCAAGCAAGTGCTTGCCGAACAAATAACCACTGATAAGGTTTGCCAGCCAGTTGGACTTGGAGGAAATCACTTCCTCAGAGCACTCACTGAAGGAAATTCTGCCTGTTTTCTAAGATTTTCCAAGTTCTGATTATGCATTTTCCTGTACTCACTTTACTACAGAGTCTTCTTGGACCAACAGTATATTGCTATTCCAAGGCAGAAACTCCCTCTAGGTGGTAAAGATTATATAATCTTGGACACATCTATGATCCTTCCTTAGAATGTAGTATTTCCAAGCACTGAACACCACTAAAAGTAAGAACATTACGGAGTAACTAGGCATATAAAACATTTTAAAGTTATGACACCTGCCTAAGAAAGTATTTTAATTGAAAAGATTCCTAAACTAAGAGGGCAGTTTGTTCTTATCTATATAGGAAATAAGATTTCCAAAATGAGCAACATCTACACTCTATCACAAGCATAAGCCTTTCCTCAAAAGGAAGATTTCTTTTTCTTTCAAGATCACTTTGAATTCCAAATTTTACTAAAACCATCATCCTAGTTATCTGTAAGAGTTATTTTCAAAACACCATATAAGCTATGGAAAAAAAATCATGTCATTGCCTGACAACGTTATCAGTAGATCTATTCCTCATTGGCTGGTTCTGTACAAACTTCAACCATGCATATTTTCTGATACCAGCCTCTCATGCTATCTGGGCATCTGGAAAAACTTCCTCACTGTTAGCACAATCTAACAGTGGAACCAGTGACCAAGGGAGGTGGTGGGCTCTCCCACATTGGGGGCACTCCTGAGGCAGCTAGACAGCCATCTGTCAGGGGATGCCTTTGACTTGGAGTTCTGTACTGAGCAGGCGGTTGGACTCAATGGCTTTATTGGCCCCTTCCAACTATAGGGTGATGCTGCTTTGGGAGGGACTCCTAAACCTCCAAAGGGATTGGAGGAGTTTTAAGGCATCTCAGGGATAGCTGTTTGAAGGAAGTTTAAAAGTGTATGTGTAGGAGTGAAGCAGCTGCTTATGCTTGTTTGCATTCCAGCCATAACAAACAAATTATACAAGCTATGAATAGGAGAATTCCCATCAGATACGGAATGTCAGGGATATTCATTTACACAGCAGGTCCCAGTCATCTACCTTTTGGCCACAGGCAGAGTTTTCCTATTCCACTCTGTGAGAAATCTAAGTAACATACAAACAGAAACAGAGAAAGTCAGAAGGGGCTTCCTGGGCCATCTAGTCTGACCCCTGGCTCCAGCTGGCTCCACTCATCACATGCCCACCATGTATATGTCCAGCCTTTCCTTAAACACCCTCACTGATGGGGCCTCAACCACTTCCTGTGGAAGCCCATTCTATACCCTAGGGGTCCTAACCATCGGGAAGTTTTTCCTGGCATCCACCCTAAATCTTGGTTCCCTGAGCTTTGCTCCATTGGAACGTATCCTGCTCTCCACTGCAGGGAAAAAAAGGTCATGACCTACCTCTGCGTGGCACCCCCTCATGTATCTGTATGTCACTAACAGGTCCCCTCTGAGTTTCTCCTCTCAAGGCACAGCATAGCAGTAGTATAGCACTGTTTTCTGCAACACATGCCTACATGCTATAGGTGTCTGGTTCCCTCAGAGCTGCATATGCACTGTTAAATTTACAAGCAACAATCAAGTAACGGTAACATTCCCAATCTTTTCTACCATGTCATTTATTCACAATATTTCCAAATATTTTTACTCACACAATGGCAAATGTTTGAACAAACCAAAAATACGGCATGCTTTTCATTCTGACAATGTGATACTGATGCAATCACAGCCCTTCCTTTCATGTAAGATAGATGCAATTTATTATTGGAAATACTGGAAGCAAAGCCTTATCCAAGTCCTTGTATATACCTGTGTGCTTGGCCAGGGAAATGTCAGGGATGGAAGACAAACGCACAACTATAAAGGAAGCATAGCAGTTTATCTTCCCTGCTCAAAAACTGGGAAGGGATCTTATCCCAAAATCAATATGACTTTTCTGCAGGATCTGAAAACATTTTTCAGGACCAAATTCACAAGGAGAGAATGAATATAAAACCCCAGAGCTTAATGCATAATGCCTTACTTCAATCTCATCTTTAGAAAGTATTTATAGCCCATCCAAAATTTGCCAAACAGCAGGCTTTTCAGAGACACTGTCAAAACCCATTAAAAAGTGATGTCTAAAACATTTGCAGCTGGTTATAGCACATTTGGAAAATAAAATTACCTGTCCTTGAAAAAGGGAAACCAATATCACATGTTCAAACAAAATCATACACTTAGCTTGCATTTCAACAAAGGGATGTGATATGGAGTCAATTAATTGTCTCTTATTACTTTTGTTCAGCATAGGTTAAAATGATCCTTTGAACATACAGTGGTACTTGAATAACTAAAAGAGGTAAAGGGGAAAGTATGAGTAGGGGTGAAACAACATTTCCACTTTTATGAGTAAAGAGAAAAAGTTTGGAAAGGGTAAATCATAAAGAAAAATACAGATTAGTAATACTTATGTAAAAGATTTCAAATGTTCAAAGCACTTTGCTCATGTAAGATGCCTCCACCCAATTTTCAGGCAATCTCCGAGCCCCACTTCAGCCTTACACACCATAACTATCCCACTCAGGTGATTTTCTCAATCCTCTGTTCAGTATGTTTGAGTTTGGGGCTGAAGAAGTTTTCTTTTTCAAACTCCTGTTGGCCAATGTGATGCTGGATGTCATTCAAGATTGATACATGCATTTCTGGCAAAATCAAAACAACACAGCACAATCAATCAATCAATCAATCAACACAAGAGACAGACAGAAAAGGAAGGTATATGAACATGACCACACACTCATATTCCACTTTCCAGACTATGGCATTTATGATCAGATGTATAAACCAAAGTTACTTCACTTGTGCCATCCAGAAGAAACCATTACTTAGGCAGAGTGGGGCCCCTCTCGCTGATTAGAGATTGTTTAGACAGAACGCCTGATTCTGAGGAGGCAGCAGCGAAGCAAGAGGGAGAGCAGGAATTCACTGATTCAAGGTTACCCAGTGATGTTTCTGCTTTGGAAGAGGAGAAGGGTTTTCTGGAGGGGAGGGGGAGCAGACGCAAGGCCCAGTCCACGACCCAGTAAGGAGGCAATGGGAGAAGCGTGCGACCCAGTTAGAGGGGCTCCGGTGTCTGAGTCCTCCTGCCCTCAAGCAGCAAGAGGGTGGTCAGAAATTGTACAGAAAGAGAGGGACAGAGGGGAAGATTCCAGTTTGGATTCAACTCTTTACATGGGCAGATGCTTCTCCTTCAACATTAAGAGAAGGCTATTTAGGGCTTCTGCTATCTGTTAATTTTCAATAAAAGAATAGCACTTCAAGGGTTCTTCTTGAATTTGATAAACAAAAGGAAAAGGAGGAAGGATCGGCTCATGAGAAATCACAAGGCACTACAGTTCTAATGTTCACTGAACATTAATAAATGAGTTTTGAGTGCAACTGTAGTTTAAAAAATAAACATGCATATACTGACAGCATTCTCACTGATGTGCATGCACACACACATAACTCCACACTCCTTCACACACACACACACTCATACACAAATGCACTCCCCATATACATGCACTAACATGCCCATTCAATTATTTCAGTGTGGCCATCTTTCACCCAATTTTGGCCATTTCTTCATATAAATCTTACTCATAGAGGAAAAAACCTGTACAGCTGGCTTTCTTGATCAAATGATGTAACAGAGTAACATAAATCTTCCCCAGGCTGGTCCCTGCAGGTGATTTGCAGTGCAGCTCCTGTCAGCTCAGCCACCATGGCCAATGGTCAGGAATGCTGGGAGCTGTAGTCTTGATGTTGGAACTGAAAACAACTGGGGTTGGGTTGGAAGCCAGGCCGATGTTAGGATTGGCAACCATGGCCTGTTAATTTTACTCCGAAGAACTATACATGTAGGTTCTTCTTATACTGCCTGGTAATTCATGTTCTCTTTGTTCTCTCTTTTTCATGCTTGAAAATATACTTCCATTTATTTGGGCTGTTCATACACAATGCTAAGCACTATCACAAAGTCACCTTTTTTACCTTGTGTCCTGTATTTACACATTCGCAGAGCAGCTTCCGCATGCCGCCTTCTTCCTCCCAAATGGCAACATGCGTGGCCTGCCTGCCCCTGCCTCCCTTTCCCTTATGGGCCACATGTTCTCCCGGGTGGGTTCTCAACTGGCTGCCTTTCCCGGTTTTCTGCCCCCCCCCCCCCGCTGCTCTGCAAAGCAACTGCCTACTCACTAGAGTAGCACTGTTGCTCTAGAGCAGTACTGCAGGAATGTCCTCTGTTGCAGCTCTGTGCCAACGTGCAAATACGCCCACTCACACACCCACCTCTGTCCCCCTCCCAGGGCTTGCACGCACTGCCAGAGGCCACCTCCCCTGGTACCCAGAGAGCATCCGTGCAAGCACCCATGCCAGAAATGGAGGGAGCACATCCCGTGGGAACAGTTTCCCATCGGAGCATGTGTGATCATCTGCCTGGGGAAGTTTTGTGGCTGGCCAGAGGGACTGTGTTTGCTGTGCGGCTGTGGCGGTGGGGTGGACGACAGTGGGCCCTGTTGACTGCCCTCAGGAATGCCAGGGACAAGACAGGAGTGGCAGGGAAGGTGGCAGAGAGTGCGTGAGCCTGGGCTTCTCAGGGTGACATTTAGCATGCTCCTTGCTGCCTTCTCGAGAGGAGAGAGCCGGCTCCCCGAACAGAACACACTGCCATTTGAGAGCACCCTCCAGCAGAGTGCAGAGAGCAGACAATTGCGCAAAGCACACCTGTATCCAAGGTCACTGCTGCTGGAGATGGTGTTGAGCAATGCTCTGCTACTGCTGAGCGGCGGGTAGGGAATGGGAAAGCAACACGTGGACAGAGGGAAAAAGCAGTACAAGGCAGCCGGTCAGAGTGTGGCTATAGCTGCCCCAGCAGTTGCTAGACAGACCAGACCAGCAGTCAGTGCAGCTGCCGCTGCCATGGCTGCTGAGTTCTCCAAACTTGATGGCAAAGATAGGGAAACTACAGAAAACTGTTGTAACTGAATTCATACACAACAACAAGCAATGCTGCAACGTGGGAACCTCAGAACAGACCATTGATTCTCCATGGGGATTCGAGGTAACCAAGCATGCCACTCTTCACCATATTTAGTGCATTCACACATAACAAGTCCTCTGTGTCAGGCTTCTTGTGACTTGTGAACACAACCACTGTAATGTTAATATGTATTGAACTTTCATATAACATGCTAGTCATTTCAAAATACACACACATTGGTGCTAAATGTTCCTAAGAAGTAGGAAATGTAATCAGTTAGTTCGATTGTACTTTTTCCTGCATCCCAAGGAACACATGAAACTGGATTTATCTGGATCCCTAAGCAGCTATTGGGATCAAGCCATTCAAAATCAATTTTAGTCTTAAGCATACCAGGGAAAAAGTGGCATCCAAAGTAGATTTATTTCCAGTAAAAGCAGTTAGGATTGTAGCATTAGGAAGTCCAATCTAAGCATACCATTTGACTCTTCTGCTTTTCTGAGACTGCTGATCAGAAGAGATTCAGACAACAAGAAAGGAAAACAGAACTGTTCCATTAAAAAATATACATTAAAAATATACATAAAAATAACTTTCTGTCTTCAAACCCCACAAATTATACTAGCTAGCAAGATACAGCAAATTTAACATTATAGTATGTGTGAAAGGCAAAAATGCATTTAGAAAGATGTGCACATATATCAGGACTCAAGCAACCGGTTTGGTTTCCTGCCCAGTACACATTCCTTTAAAAACATTCCATTTGTCTTGCACATTATGTGAAAGGGTCCCAAGTGTACCAAAATACAGCCCGATTCCACTTTATTCTGCACTCCTGAAACTCATTTGTTTTTGACTACCAAAGCAGGAGAATTTGTTATCACAGATGCTGACTATGTTTCTACTTCTCTGGAACATTTGCATTTATGAAACTATACTTGTCTAGGATTCAATAATAATTAAACCATGCGTGCATACTTTTCCCTGCCACTGAAGTATTACAGTGGTACCTCGGCTCATGAATGCCTCAGTTCACGACCAAATTGGGTCGCGAACTGAAATTTCAGAAAAATTTTGCCTCGGTTCGCAAACTCCGCATGGGGTGATGACCATGATCACAGCCATGTTGCCGCACAAACACAATCCCGATTGCAGTCATCCCCCCGCCCCCAGCATGATCGCTATCACATGATTATCGGTTAGACTCTCCCTCCAAACAATAACCCCCCCCCCCCGGTTAGTTCTCTACTGTATTGTATTACTTTGTTTAAAATTGTGATAAAAATATTTACAGAGTATTTTCTTTCTATTTCTTATTTACATTGAAACTTGTTTCTTATTTACATTGAAACTTGTTTCTTATTTACACTGAAACTTATAGGGGAAATTGACTTGGCTCGTGACCAATTTGGGTCGCGACCAGAGTCGTGGAATGGATTAAGTTCGTGAGCCAAGATACCACTGAATTTTGCTTTTGCTATGGGTATCACTTCATGTGCACAGTCTCACTAACCCATTCTGGAGTTCCTCCCAGTTAAGTTTTTTCCTCTCAAGATTTTTTTTTTTTTTTTTGCACTTCTTCAAACCTTGCATTTCCCCATGCCTTGCTGCTATCCTTCTCTCTTGTGAGTAGACAGAGCCATTCTGGCTGCATAAGAATCCATACCTGCGGTTTACTATTAATAAACGAGATAATCACATGCGATGTGACCCGATATTCTGAAATTACCAAAGCTTCAACATATTACCCAACTATCTTCTTGCAAAAGAAAAGGAAAAAAGTGAGCAAAATGACTACAGTGTTGCATAACAGTAGCTGACTCAGCTTTCTGTATTACAAGCATGGCAATTAAAGCTTCTGTTATTGGAACACAAACCTTATTTCAGCCAAAAAGGGGGAAAACATATCACTCAAGATTTAACTTCAGTGTGGCTGTTCTGCAAAAGTCCTACCTAACAAATACAGAGCACCCAAAGAGTGTCATCCAACTCGAGAGAGGGGCCACAGTTTAGAGATGGAGCAGATGCTTCTCACACAAAACGTGCCTGGTTCAAACCCTGCCATCTCCAGATAGGGATACAAAACAATCTTACCTGACACTCTGGTGAGCCATCACCAGTCGGAGTCAACAATTATGAGACAGATAAATCCAGGCCCTGACTCAGTGACCTGGTTTGTGCAACATAACAAGACACCGTAGGAGATGGTCATTTTGCGTGGACCCAGGGTGGCTTCCAAAGGGTGGTTTATTTTTCGCCCCACCCCGAGAACTCATGGCTTGTTGTGCATTTGTTCCTACCCATGGTGCCTTATGTCATCCAAACACAACGTGGTGACTTCATCACAGGTTGTTCAGAATGGCTTGACAGATGCCTGGTAAGAACTGCATAGAACTCTGCAGCTCCTCACTAGAACCAGTGTATTCCTCCTCATCCCTTCTCAGTGCCCTTCACCCCATGCTCCTAAAAACAGAGAAAAAAGGACACCAAGAGTATCCTAAATTTGTTCACTTTTTCTACTCCTGTGCAAATGCACAGGAGTAAGTATCACTGCTCAGAAATTTGCATAAATTTCCCATTTCATTGCTCTGCATGAAATTCATGTACTTTCCCCTCCATTTTACTACTCTGCCAAGAGAGTTCTCTTACTGCCCATTCTATTTTACTAGTGTGTCAGATCTATATGTGACAGCTCTATCTGAAGAACAGTGGAGGGAAGCAACAGAGCTGCACCATGGGCTGGGTGAACCAAGCATGGCTGGTGGTTGCAGGAGAGAAGGAACTTTAGGGTCTGTGTCATTACTTCAACTTGCTCAAGTATTACTTCAATTTGCTGGGGTGTTATCTGGTGCTAAATATTAGACAGACAGACCCTTAAAAGTCTGAGAACACACTGCTGCATTCATTCACCGATTCCATGTGGTGATCTGATGTAGCATGGAGCTTCTCCTGGAAGTAAGCAACCTTACCAGAGCAAATGCAGAAAGGATGCTGACTTTGAGACCAAGGAAACAAGGAGTGCTGTTCCAAAAGCATTTGAGATACTTGCTGGAGCCGCTTGCAGGACTGAAGGGAAAACATGTAATGGTAAATCATAAAGCACCCAAAAAGCAGGGTAACACCAGGAAAGCAGCCCCCTAGAACTGCAGCGTCCCTCTTCCATGCTAGCTCCAACTGCATGGAAAACCAAGTTCTGAAAAAGTTTATTAGCAAAAGATAGTAGGAACACACTTATTTTTTCAATGGAATACATACAAGGAAATGGTCGGGTTTAAAAATTAACAAGATACTTTTTTTCAATAAATCAGCTAACTTGTCATTTTTAAATATGTTATTACATTCTTTGAGATCCGGGGATGTTAACCCCCCCACCCAAAAAATCTATGAGTCATCACCTATGGTAATAAACACTATATGCAAACAAAAGGTTTATTTATTCAAAATACACTTATTACAGCTAACCTGGAAAAATAGAACACTCCACTCACACATAAGCAATAGTTGTTCATCTGCTGTAGTACCTCTTTTATTCTGGATATTATCTATTAGAATATTATACCTGTTACTTAATTTTAAAACATTATTCTCTGTCTATATTAAAAATAGTTCTTGCCTTAATTTGTATTAATGTGTATCCATAAACTTTCAGAGAATACATTATTTCTACTATTCAGGAAAACCTAGACATTCTGAAAAGTTGGGGATATGTCTGTTAGTTCAAAAGAACTGTATGCTGGACTTTTCTAAAAGATACATTACTTATCTGAAGTGTCATCTCCCTCTAGCTGCTGAATGGAAAAACATTGTTCAACCAACCACTTTCAAGCGTGGTCGGGGTTGCACAAGACAATTCCTGTTGTGTCATCAAACTTATTTCTTCTTATATAAAAATCTCCTCTCCTCTCCTGCACAAACAACATGCTTTCAAGCAGAACCCAAGCACAATTCTCAGGTGATCAGCACAAGCTTGTAATATTAGTTCCCTTCCACTCACACATAATGAACCCATTTCTGGGATCCCATTTTTATCTGGCCAGGGCGGCTTATTTTATACTGTATTTTTGTATTTTTAATTTAATGTTTATATTCTTGATTTATATTATAATTATTTTAACTTATTGTTGTAAGCCGCCCCAAGGCTTCGGCGAATGGGGCGGCATAAAAATGTTTTAATAATAAATAAATAAACTTCATTCTTACAATTTCGTGAGTCTAGAAAGAGTTTCACATTTTCTTTTAATTACATTTTCTACACCCCTGAAACTTTGGCTCACATGCGGGTATTCTTATCATCTTTTTTAAAGGATCAACATCCAACCCAAAGACTTCAACCAGGCCTGCTGACAACTGCATAATGTTGCAGTTGGTCCTATTATAGGTATCCTTGACAGTGTTTTGATTTTTAAAATTCTACTCTACTAAGATACCTACAAGTGCTTTATAAATTCACTTTAAAGCTTTACTTTTCATTATTCATTGTTCAGAATTTCCCTTCTTGCTCCCTAATGCTACTTTATGTTGGCTCCTAAGAACATCATAAAATCAAGGCAACAGGTACATAAAGGGAAGCAATCGCCAAACATCATCAAGCATGATCCACAATTTACACCCCCGCCAGTTCACTGATCTCTTCATCATAAAGTATACCCATTTTCCCTTTCCTCATCCCCGCCCCGTTCCAGTTTTGCTTCAAGCAATGAACTGACAGAGCATGTCCATGTTGTATAAAGCCAACTCATCAGTTACACACAGACGTATCAAGTATAGAAAAAACATCTGCCATTTGAACCACACTAATAAAATGGAGTCAGATTGTAATGAAATGGAGTCGGATTGTAATGAAATGGAGTCATATTGTGGCAAATGCACAGTGAATGAGAAGCACATGAATTCAAGTACATGCACAGTGAATGGGAAGACCTTTTTCACAGCTCCTCCTAGGCTCTGGATCCCTCTACTAAGGAAGGCAAGACTGGCTCCCCTTCCATTGTCTTTGGCCAGCAGGCAAATATATTTTTATTCAGATGAGGCTCTGGCATATAAGCTTATGTGCTTCAAAAGGGCTTTTTTTAACTGGTTAGGTACAGTTTAGAGTGCAGCTGAAAGACTGCTGGGGACAAATTGGTTTAGTACAGCAAGAGTCTATTTCATCAGCTACATTCTTGACAAAACGGCACACAAATAAATTGTGAATAATTGCTCTGTTGCCTAAATAATAAGGCATTTGCTAGCATGCTGAAGTAAAAATATGCTCGCACCTTCAGAAATGTTTTATACCCTAATGCAACTGGGCTGACACTTTCAATTAGGTCCTGCATAAATTTTATCTGGTAATACCCATTGCTCCTCAAAGGGATAAATCTTGATTAGACAGATCAAAAAGCAAAGTGGAAAAAAATCTGTGATTTAAAAGTTCAGGTGCATGATCTCTTCCCATGTGGCTGCAATGACCATAAGCAGAGGATTTTCCCCAGTGGTATTTCCACAGGTAACTCAGTGGGTTACGGAGAATGCTTGCATTACCCTGTCTGAGCAGAGAGGATGGAAAAAGTTGGATGGAGATATGAAAACAGAAAGGATTTTCCATTCTGTAGACTTCCCTATTAAACAGCTTGTGTCTCTGCCAAGAATATCAAGGAACAAAGAACTCTGTTAAATCATATACCACAACTAAGTGCTGTGGCACCGTGAGGAACTATGCTGTAGAGGCTTGTTTCAAACTTACTGGGATGGATCAAGGAGAAATTAAGACAGGCTATCATACTTTCCACACTGTTATTTGGAGACCGGGAAGACTTGGTATTTTATGGATCCCAGCAAGGCTTCTCGAAATCCACCCATACCATGCCTTCAACGCATGCCTCTTTTATATTCCCAATGCTGGATCTCTGATGTTGGGGAGGTAAAGGATGCAGAAGTTTCCATGGGCTTGGGAGGGGGCTCCAAAGTCAAAATTGATGAATGTGTAAAGATCCTATATTCCTGTTCTTGGAAACTGTTACGGATACTGGTTGCAAAATGGACCCTATATGGGAATATTTTAAAAATGTTTTCTTTATAGGATAAAAAGGAAGTATGAAAAATGTATACAATGTAACAGTGATGCAAAGACAAGCTCTAAGAATGAAACTTTAAATACACAGCTGTCATAATTTAGTGATCTGGCTTGTTCTATATAGGGGATATGATGTATCAGTGAGAATTATATTTAAATTGGCTTTTTTGCTGATTTAAACCAATTATAATTGATTAAAACTGCCTAGAGGTTAATCAACTTACCCTGCATCATAATCTGCCCTACATGTTCACAGCACAAACTTTAATCCACACTGAAGAATACTGCTTAACTTTATAGCAGACAACTCTGTAGGAGGTATTAATACATCCAGAAAACCTGAATGCTAAAATTAGTTCCGGGATATTACTACAAACTCAAGTTTGCTCCTTCCATCAGCACGTTTTATAAAATAATAATGATACAAGTATTATTTCAACACATTGCCTAGGCTTCTTCTGAATGAACTGCAAATCTTTATTTCTGGCAATTTGGGAGTTGTTTTAATGACATGCTAGCTACTACTGCAAGGTAAGGTTCACAAAATTAGCCACAGTTATGCAGCAGCAGCAGCCTAACAAATGTTTTCCTAATGAGAAGACAGATAAAAACACATTATTAATTATAAATTTTATGATGCAGCTGTGCTCAGTTTTGACAGATCATTCAGTAATAAACCAGTGCTGCAATGCAGAAGCATTAATTTTTGTAGCCTTGTTGGTAATTAAATACCTTCAGCTGCACCACTGTTCATTTACCTTCGGTACTGGTGATTTTCATTGAGCTATCAACCACAACCCTAACATCCCTTCCTAGTGGTTAGTCACCAGAAACTCAGACCTCACCCGCATACATGCAAAGTTAGGAGTTTTTGCCCCAGGGTGCATTTTTACATACCCCAGAGCTGAGAGCAATGAAGCGAAACAGGAGACAGCTTCAGAGCAGATGGAGGAAAAACTAGTTGCGGTTGCAGTCAAGCTCTGGAATGTGTTTACAGCTGAGTATATGTGGATGCAGTGAGAGAACCAGAGAGACAATCCTGTGGCACCTCTGTCCTCTAGCAGAGCTCTCTAGGGTTGTCTGGGCATCCTACGTGGTGGTCCCATGGACTTCTTAGAACCACCTGAGGCCTGCTGCAATATATTTGACACTTCCAGGAGAACAGTTCTTGCATCCATCAGGATTCATACGCCAATGTTGCAGTGGAATTGAATGCAATATCCAGAGCACAGATGGGTCAAGTTCTCTAGGATGAGTGCCAGACTGTACAGCTCAAGATATGTTGATAAGGTACTTGGACAGGTTCATGCAACCATGCCTCTACCGGATCCTTGCCCCTCTCGGCTAATAAAAGCCAGCAAGGAGGGATCAGCTGGCTGGCCCGGGCAGTGATTAATGCCGCTTTATGGGAGGAGAGCTCCCATGCCAACTAAGACAAGCAGTGGTGATGCCACTCCTGAAGAAACCCTCTCTGGATCCAGAAGATCTTAGTAATTTTACACTGGTGGCAAACCTGGACAAGCCCCTTGTCCCCTTGGCAGCCCCTTGGGCAGATGGTAGGCATCCCACGCCAGTCACTTTTGGTTGCTCTGTTTGCTCACCTATGCCAAAAAGGGAAAGGGGATGTGTGACCCTGTTGGTACTCCTGGACCTCCTGACAGCTTTTGATATCATTGACATAGTACACTTTTGAGGAGGCTGGCTAAATTGGGGTATTAGGTACTGCATTGCAGTGGCTCTGTTCCTCCTTGGATACCCAATTCCAGAAGGTGGCACTTGGAGATAATGCTCAGTCCATTGGCTTCTGCAGTATGAGGTCCCTTAGGCTCAACCTTGTCTCCCATGTCATTTAATATCTATATGAAACTTCTGAGCAGAGTCATCCAGAGTTTCGGACTGCATTCTCATAAATGCAGAGGCGGAAGGATGGGATATAAATGCTGGAATGAATGAATGCCCTAAAGAGATGTAGCTCTACTTCTCCTTTTCAACTTCAGCAGGTGAGGTTGTGGATGTATTAAACTGATGCTTGGCTATGACAAAGGACTGGATGAAGGCTAACAGACCGAAGTACAATCCAGTTGATACAGAATGCTGTTAGTGGTTAGTTCCTCTGACTATTCTGGATGGGATTACACTTCCTTTGAAGGAGCAAATTTTTAGCTTGCAGGTGTTGCTTGAGTCATCTTGTCACTTGAATTTCAGGTGGCTTCTGTGACATGTAGTGCCTTTTATTAGCTTTGGCTAGTGGCCCAGCTGTGCTACTTTCTGGACAGGAATGGCCAGGTTTCAGTAATCCATGATCTGGTTATCTTTAAACTAGATTACTGCAATGTCCCTTTCTACACAAGGTTCCCCTGAAAACCATTCAGAAGCTGCACCTTGTATAAAATGCAGCACCCAGACTAATAACAGGAAACAAAATCACATAATACCAATTGCTTGCATTGGCTGCCTGTATGCTTCCAAACCAAATTAAACATGCTGGCTTTAAACCTATAAAGCCCTACTTGGCTTGGGACCTTGAATACTTGAAGAAACACCTCTCCTAACCATGAACTGCCTGTATCCTATGATCACTAATCAAGACTTACCTCCAACTGCCACATTTCAGGGGATCGCAGTTGGTAGCTCCCAGTTGCAGAACAAGCTTCCCACTGAAGCCTGTCTGGCACCAACTTTTCAGCACCAGGTTAAGACTGTCCTCGATGGCAAAGTTTATATATTTTTATATTGTAACTTTATAATTTATTGGGGAAGTCAACTTTTTAACAGGTTTTGTGACTTAACTTCTATAAGCTATTGCAGCTTTTTCGGTCTAAAAATCTGGCTTTTAAATTTGGTATTGTATTTTTAGGATTTTTTTGTTATTGCTTTTTATATTGTATAGAGGAGGAGGAGGAGGAGGTGATGATGATGGTGATGATGATGATGATGGAAGTACTTCTTTCCTCAGTGAGTTGTTAACTACAGAATCTGCCAGAACATGGATGACTAAAAGGGGACCGGAGAAATTTATGGGAGAATAAGGCTATCAATAGCTACAAGTAATGATGGCTGTACATCATCTTTAGTAGCAAAGTTAGTAAGTCTATCAATGCCTGTTGCAGTGAACTCATGGGGCTGTTTTACTCATATCCTGCTTTGAGCTTCCCATGGGTGTCTGGCTGGCCATCTGGAAAGAGAATGATGGTTCAGATGGGCTTTTGACCTCATCTAGCATGTTTCTTATGCTTATCCAGCAAACTGGCCTAGATAGTACTCTTGAAATCTCCACTAATGACACTGCATTAATTGTGGAGTCCAGCTCATGAGGAATATAGGAGACTTGTCTATCAAATGTTCTACAATATGTTACATAGAATTTTACCACACCACTCAGAAAAATTCCACTAAAGAACACCTAATGATTTTCTTCATCTCTATCACTTCTAAACAGTTGTCCCCATCAGAGGTTTTCACTCATATTCCATCAAATCAGGAGTTTTTCTCTAACCTAGCTATTTTTCTACTTGCTTGTCATTAACTCAGGTGCTATAGAAAGAAGCAGAATGTACTTGTTTGAGCAGAAGAGGGCCCATGACAGTGAACTATTGAAGTATCCTTTCTTTTCACAAGGTAACTGGAGCTTTGACTGGAGCACCAACTAAGTATAACTAGGACGTCTCCCAGGGACTTCAGGAATCCATCAGCTTCTGCAGAAGGGCTATTAGCAATAGCTCCTTCCCACTGCAGAGTGGTCAAGGACCGACAGCCTAAAACTCTACAGTAAGCAAGCAAGCGACTATGACAAAGGAATAGATACCCAATTGCTTACTATCCTCCTGGGGAAAAAAAAAACAATTCTCAAGTGGGTCTTGGTTCATGTGTTAGACTAATGATATGCAGCAAAACCCACAGTTGTCATAGCAATCTCAAAGTCTTGAGCAACCCCAGGCAAGGTAATCCTGTTGTTGTTGTTGTTGGTCGCGAAGTCATGTCCGACCCATCGTGACCCCATGGATAACATTCCTCCAGGCCTTCCTGTCCTCCGCCATCCCCCAGAGTCCACTTAAGCTCATGCTGACTGCTTCAGTGACTCCATCTAGCCACCTCATTCTCTGCCGTCCCCTTATTCTTTTGCCATCTATTGTTCCCAGCATTGGGGTCTTCTCCAGTGAGTCCTTCCTTCTCATTAGGTGGCCAAAGTATTTGAGGTTCATCTTCACTATCTGGCCTTCTAGAGAGCAGTCAGGGTTGATCTCCTCTAGGACTGACAGGTTTGATCACCTTGCGATCCAAGGGACTCGCAGGAGTCTCCTCCAGTACCACAATTCAAAGGCCTCAATCCTTTTGCACTCAGCCTTCCTTATGGTCCAACTTTCACAGCCATACATTGCAACTGGGAAAACCATAGCCTTGACTATACGCACTTTTGTTGGCAGGGTGATGTCTCTGCTTTTTAGTATGCTGTCTAGATTTGCCAGAGCTTTCCTCCCCAGGAGCAAGCATCTTTTAATTTCTTGGTTGCAGTACCCGTCTGCAGTGATCTTGGAGCCCAGGAAAATAAAATCTGTCACTACCTCCA
>NW_025336345.1:1220686-1364166 GCF_004798865.1 Varanus komodoensis | reverse complement strand
CTTGCTCCTGGGAAAACCATAGCCTTGACTATACGCACTTTTGTTGGCAGGGTGATGTCTCTGCTTTTTAGTATGCTGTCTAGATTTGCCAGAGCTTTCCTCCCCAGGAGCAAGCATCTTTTAATTTCTTGGTTGCAGTACCCGTCTGCAGTGATCTTGGAGCCCAGGAAAATAAAATCTGTCACTACCTCCATGTCCAGGGCGACTTCTTTTATACTGTTAATTTTATATTGTTATTTTTGTATTTTATTGTATTTTCTTTTATGTTGTGAGCCGCCCCGAGACTTCGGCAAGGGGCGGCATAGAAATGTTTAAATAAATAAATAAATAAATAAATAAATTTCTTCCCCATCTATTTGCCAGGAAGTGATAGGACTGGATGCCTTGATCTTAGTTTTCTTAATGTTAAGTGTCAAGCCAACTTTTGCACTCTCCTCCTTCACCCGCATCAAGAGGCTCTTTAGTTCCTCTTCACTTGCTGCCATTATCATCTGCATATCTGAGGTTGTTGATATTTCTCCCATTAACATGGATACTAAAGTATCCTGACATGGATACTAAAGTTCACCAGGACATCCACCAGGGAGCCCTCAACACCAAATGTGAGACTACCTCTATTAGCTCAGTCAAGGAAACAGCTTGGCAGCATGTTGAATAATATACCAGCCAAATCCCACCTGACCTTACTGATTTTATACAGTACAAGCACTTCAAATGGGTACTCATGTAGATAAAAGGTTTGGAGAGAGAGACACAACTCCTACAAAGAGCTTAGCCTCCTCTTTCTCAACCCCCAGCCTATGCTTATACTGCACCAAATATCCACGTGCAAGATAAGCATAATAGAATAGCATCTGTGAAGCCACAGATGAGTTCTCATACTAAGTTCCCTACAACACATTAAATCAACAGATTAGCTGCATTCACATGTAATATCCAATGCTTATACCACCAATAAGCATATTTACTTAAAAAAAACCCCGTTAATCTAAACAGCAGCAAACCATGGAGTGCCTCAGAAGGCACAAGCAAGGGAACAAGTCAGGAGGAACCATCATTTCCTAATGTCTATGAGCCAGGAATAATGGTTAAGAACTTCTAAGCAAACTGAGATTTCTAAACTAGTTTCAAGTCATGGTTTAAAGCTGACCTACTCTTGGCTTTAAAATGGATATATTAATTAAAAGAAACTATAAGGAAGTCTGGATTCTAACTCCCCTTGATGCTTGTGAAAAGGAAGGAGTGAAGCAGCTGCAAAGGACTGTGTATGCATGGAAGCTGCTTAATAGTCAGTACTTGATCATTCAAACCCAGATATTTTAACAAACCTCTGATAGAATTTCCCACCCCAAGCACTTTCCCCTTCCCTAGCTGTGAACAAGGCTTGTGCTTATCTTACTCACTTTTAAGGTGACTATGATTTCTAAAGACTTGAAATGCAGTGAGAGAATTGAGATGTGAAAATAGGAGGACAAGCAAAAGCCAAGGTATGAGACAATATAAGCAGGGCCCAAGTTATAACTAGCATGCAAGTAGAAACAGTGTTCTCAATACTTTCAACAGTTCCTGTATGTTCTTGTTTCATGATGTTTTATCTTGAATGAATAGGCCAGGCCTCTCACTATCATTAGGAATAAATAAAGGAGGACAGAATTCTCACATTTGTACAATACAGCATTATGGTCTCTGCAGAATGTTTCCTTTTATAGAAGGAAAAACTCAATTACCATGAAAGTCTTCTCTGCTTAAATAAAATGTACTATGACAACATTTTCACATCACTGTGTCCATGATAAGACCCATAAAAAGGGGAAACCTGACCAAATCTCATTCATTTTAATGAGACTTATTCTTGTCTTGTGGCATACTCAAGACAAAAAGATTTAGGGAATAAGAGTTCGGTTCATCAGGTGCACAAAGCAGCTGTTATTCCCAGGGTAGAGGTGTACAGAACTGCAGTCTTACACTCTTTGACTGTCTAAGGTGACAGTAACAATGAGAACATTGCAACAAAGAAGCTTAGTTACGTTAGGATCTAGTTCTCATTAATGCCAGGGTACCAAGATGACTAGGAAGCCAACCACGTGTTAATGGGGGGGGGGGAATGCAAGAGTCCTTAACACCAAGGCTATCAATAAAGGTTTGAAATCCCACTTTATAACCAGAGTGCCTGCCCACTTGAAAAATCACCCTATGAATTTATCTAATCCAAAAGGAAACTGCCTATGATCTCAAACTGACACGCATGAATGTAACACTGTTTTATTTACTCTAGCTTCAAACCCTTCACTGAATATAGTAGTGGGAGTCACTGTGGCCCAAAATCTTTCCTTAGAAGATTTCACTGATCCCTCCAATCTAAATGAGGACGAGGAGGATCGGTATGGAGTAGCGCCTACCAAATGCAAGTTACTCCGGTCGTGCTGGGGTGGAGGAATCAGCTTCGGCATTTACTATACAGACTCATGTTGCAACTCACCCACCACAAATATTTATCCTTGGCGTTTCCTTGCTTCCCCCCGCCAGTCCCGACTCCGTCTTCGGGGATAATGCTTTGGCTCTCGCGCCCTTACTAATCTAAAGGAAGCGCTGCTTCCTTTCTCTGCCCTGCCCAATTCTTAATGGTTCTTCACCCTTCATCCTGATACATTCAGTTGGACCCCACGGGCAGGTCTCTGCTGCCCGCTGCCAATGCCTCTCTTAGCCGAGCCAGCCTCCCTTCCTTGATATCCAGCGACCCTTCGCCCCAAGACAGAAACGGCTTCCTCTTCCGTCACCAGGCCGTAGAACCGGGGACGAAACAGGCAGCGTAAGTGGCGAAGAACGCGGTCCGAGCCGTCGTGGCGCCCGCAGCAGGACCCTCGAGGGAGCTGCGGCTCTTCCCCGGAGCAACCACAAAGGCACCGGCGGGAAGGAGGGAGAGGATGCGCCGCCGCTCGGATCGCTTCTCACCTGCGCCTCCTCTCGGATGGCCGCTGCTCCCG
The DNA here is from genome assembly GCF_004798865.1 of Varanus komodoensis. Classification (NCBI taxonomy): domain Eukaryota; kingdom Metazoa; phylum Chordata; class Lepidosauria; order Squamata; family Varanidae; genus Varanus; species Varanus komodoensis. Next base: position 1,361,182 of record NW_025336345.1, on the reverse strand, counting down.
GCGGCGCCACCGCAGCCGCCGCCGCCACCATCGCCCCGCGGGCTCCCCCCGCGCCGCCGCCGCCGCCCCCCCCGCCGTCTCTGCCATCGCTGCCGCCGGGGTCCAGCTGCCGCTCTCGGTAAAGGGACCAGAGTCCTACGTTCGGAAGGAACGCGAGGGCGGCCAGCGCCAGCCCCACCGCCTGCAGCAGCCGCTTCTGCTTCCGCCGCATCCGAGACGCCGCCCGCGAAGAAGGAGCTGGAGCCCAACTTTCCTCACGGGCTGCGGCGGCGGCGGCGGCGGCGGCTTTTGCGGGAGCGCGACGCGCGAAGCGAGCGAACGCCGAGCGCGTCCGTCAAGCACTTCCGCTCCGGAGGGGTGGGCACTACCACTCCCACCTCGATCGAGAGGGGGGAGTCACTCCGGACCCCGCCCACACCCCAGGCAGACCACGCCCACTCACCATTGCCCGCTGTGGAGAGAAAACCAGAGCGTGACAACTCTCCCTCCTACCCCCACCGCCTGTGAATGGTATTGGCCTTCGTGTTTCCCTTTGGGTTAGTAGAGCTGCAGAGCGAAAAGAGAACGCGGGAGGATGAACTGCAATGAATGTGGCCTTACCGTTTTCTTTTCACCCCGTGCCAGAGGGCAGTTAAGTCAACGGCCCGTGATTAAATGCAAGGAGGAAAAGCGCTATTGTAGCAGCAGCAGCAGCAGACAAACTAAATCTAGTGGGCGTCCACGAGGTGCTGCTGCGTGCGTGCGTGCGTGCGTGCGTTAGGCAGGCGACGTGCGCTTAGGAAAGGAATAGCAGCTGTGGCTAAAGAGAAAGCAGGGTGGCAGCTCAGAGAGCCTTCCTGCACGTTCCTATACATGTCTATTCAGAAGTAAGTCCCACTGAGTTTAGTGGAGCATTTACTCCTAGCTAACTGTGTATAGGATTGCAGCCTTAAAAGCATAAAGGCTGAGAAGGGTTCGAAGCTTTTTCTCTTCTTAATGACTTAGGAAGTATATTTTAGGAGGCAGTTTATAGTTTTTCTTTAAAATGAATGGATTAAAACCTCACTATAATTGTATTAAGTAACGGAACAAAGATTTGCAGCAAGATTTTAAACCTTGTAATAGACGTGGCGTGGTGTGGGAACGCCTTTATTAGGCGTTGCCCCAGCATCTGATAGGCAGAAAAAGCAAAGCAGGGAGCTTCCTGGGCATGGAAAGGCACCTTCGCGACTCGTGTCCGAAGGGTTCGGGGACTGCTTATGCGCGTCCGACGGCTGAAGCCATGCAGATCAAGCCTCTCCAAGATTATGCGGGTGTAAACCACGATTAAGTGTGAAAAGAATTGCACTAATGAAAGTAAAGCTAAGATGGAAATAGTAAGAATATTGACAGTTTAGGTCGGGTGGGCAGGAGGTGATTCTGAATCTATTGGTAGATCTTTGGATGATGTGTGGTGGATAATTTCTGGCTCTTAGCAATAAGCATGAATCCTTCCTGTCCCCAGTTTATATTGCAGCAGCTTAGGAAGAGCAGGGTAAACCAGGTGTGGAAGAACCCTGAGTACCGTTCAATTCTGGAATACAGAACTAGTTCTTGGGCTCAGAACACCTTAGTTCTAAGCGTATGTCTTTTGTGCCAGGCTCCAGCTGGAGTTCTAGTAAAATAACAACATAGATCTGACAAACCCCAAGTCAGCCCATGCCTAGCTTAACCTAATGTTTTTTTTAAAGCTGCCAGAAGTACTAGTTGCCTCCAGTTAATGCTTTTGTTTACATTCTAAACTCTGTCAAGTGCCCGTATCATCTCTGCCTTTACTTCACCTTTAATATTGTGAGGTATATAATTTAATGGGGTGTTAAAACTGAAAAGCTGCAGTTAACTAAGCAAAGGCAGCAACAAACTTACTGCTTTTAAGAATCTGCTAATGACAAAGAGCTAACTGCACTCTTCCAGCTTCAGCGCCCGGTTAAACTGTACATGTAATCATATTCTTGTAAATATTGCTTTTGTTTGCCAACTGCAGTGTTTTCCTTTCTTTTGCAACTCTGGTTTCTTGTTTTCAATAGCTGAACATTTTGTTTTGTCTTTTTAGACTTGTGAATAATTATAGTCATAACAGAGAAATTTAAAAAAAGCTGCTTTCCACCACCACCTCACTACCACCACTAGGAGACATAAATAACTTTAATTACTAGAAATTGTTGTGCACGTAAGCCAGTGTCTTTGAATTTTAAAAATCTGCCTAACAAGAAACAAAGCAACTTCATTGTACAAACTGGTTTGGTTTGCGCTATCATTTTAATCCACTGAAGCCTAAAAATCCACCATGGTTTGTGGGATATGTGTTGGGCACCTGTTTTGTAAACCAGTACCCGCTTGCTGGTTGTTGTATTGTCCAAACCCAGTGAGGGTGGATTGTTGCCACCCACAATCCTGAGAAAGCCTGCTGGTTTTGAGTGGTTTGTTAATCACAGTAGCTCAGCCATGGAGCCAACTGGGTGACTTTGGGCCAGTCACAGACTTTTAGCCCAGCCTACCTCACAGGGTTGTTGTTGTGGGAAGAAGATGGAGGAGGTGAATGATGTAAGCTTAATAATCATCATTAATGATTAATGATGTAATCTTATCTGTGGTGATAAGATTGAGAATAGGAGGCAGAAAATTATGTAAGCTGCTTTAAAAAAAGAAATAGGTGGGATATAAAACTAATAAACTACCCAACCTCAACAGGGTTCCACTGATCTGACAACCTGTGACTGGGGGCTGGGTTACTAAACTGCCACCCACTTAAATAAGCCACCATGGTTCAAAATGATTGTGTAAACCTAGCCATTGAATGTTGGTTAAAGCCCCCAAAGTGAAGGAATTTTCCATTTGTGCAAAAAGTATAATTGCTCAAAGACAGAAACATTATCTTCTGACTATGGCCCAGCTTCTTCAATGAATCTTATAAAACAATAATATGCTGCCTGGAGCTACTTGTCAGTATGATTTCTGGTAGCCCATATTTCAAAAATACCCAGTATACCTTACTGAGTGCTGATAATATGTATGATTGCACTTTATGAATCAGAACTTCTCAGTAGTGAGAATTTGCAAAGAGATAATGGAGAATGTTCATTCATGTATCTGGGTCTGTAGTATATCCAAACCCAGAGATGTTATTTCCTTGCTCTCATTATTGAACCTTGAGTGACTGTGATATGTAACACATGGTATGCTATTCTCCAATTATCATATATTTATGGCAGGAGGATTCAGAATGCTGCTGAAGTCAGTTCACTATTTCAGATTAATTTTCTAAAGGTCACTGAAACAAATCTACCGATAGCACAAGCTGAGAAGCAGCTTCCAGATTTGAGTTCCAAAAGCAATATAAATGCCTATTTTTTCACTTACAGGCTTACACAGATGAGTCATATAATAATTTGAAGCGCATCTGAAATGAATGGTATGTATTTAGCAGTAGTAATGTCATAGCCTGAAAGCAAAGAACATTAAAATTGGAGAGGTGCAGAGACCCCTCCTGAAGCCTGTTTTTTGCACAGATAGGTGCCCCAGTATAGCTCATACTGACGTTAGTATGATGCTAGTTAGTATGACCTATTAACTACTGATAAATGCAGTTTCATTACATGTTCAAAATGAGCAAAAATAATGTTTTGTGATGAGAAAAAATACAGGAAATATCGAGTTAGAATAAGTCATATAAGGTTCAGGTACAATCCTACACAGGTTTAGACGGAAAAATGGTCTATAATTCCCCAAGTATGGCTGGCTGGGGTATGCTGGGAGCTATAGACCTTTCTATGGTTAAACATACATAGGACTGCGCCCTTAAGTGCCAAAAGAATGATGCAATCCTATTCTATACACAGTTAAAGGAAATCACATTGAACTTAGTGGGGCTTATCTCTGAGTACACTGGTATAGGGTTTCTCCATTATGGGTGAAACCTTAACCTATGCATGTTGAGACAGGAGAATGCCCTACATCTCTCAATATGCCCCAGCTAGCCTAGCTTTTTCAGGACTTGCTAAGCACCCATAGGACTAAACTTGTCCATCAGTTTATCAATTAAGTGTATTCTACCATATCAGATAAATAAAGTTTCACTTTGCTTCTACTCTTTCCAGCTTGGTGTATTTCTTAACAGTACAACCATAATGCATGCTTACTCAAACGTAAGTCCCACTGCGTGCATTGAGTCTTATTCACTGGTAAGGGCATTTAGGACTGCAGCTCAAGTTAAGAACTTGTATAGTCAGGAAAAGGCATGATAAGCAACAGGAAGCATGTTTGGATAAAGGAAATAGCTGAATTTGGACAAAATATATTCTACTGTGTTTACAGTTTAAATAAATACATGGCTTACAACTGGAATAACATTATATTATAATACATTCTCTCTTTTTAAAAGTGAATATGCATTTTTCATTGCTTCCCCACATATCTTCACCCCATACACTCCTGTGAAAAATACAAGTATAGACTCAGCCCATAAGTCCACTAGATGGCAAACTTCCAGCAAACACTGAATTCATCACATGCCTGCTAAATTATCCAAAACAGCCATTAAGCTCCAAATGCAACTTATAAAGCCTGCATCAAGTATACCCAGTAATTTCAGTTTAGAGGGGTTTTTTTTTTAGAATTTCACAATATCATGTATGCCTTAAAATGCAAATACCTTCACTGTTGCAAGAGAGCTTCCCATGGATCCATTTAGCCTGCTTCTTGACTCAGCTCTCTGCACGATCTTTTCATCAGTGTCTCATCCTAGTGATGCAGCAAACTAATACTCTGACCATTGGTAGGTGATGGACTGTTATTTAAATTATTATATATAATACAATTGTAATACAATAACTTTCTCTAAGAATGAAGGACACAACTTGTAGTTATAAATGCAATATATTTAGAGAGTTCTATTTGCCAGCATGTGGGCAATATGCCAGTATGTTAACCACTGGAAAAATTCTTTTTTAGAAGTGTTTTCTGGAAAAAAAAAGTTTTCTTTTAAAGCCATTTCATTAGCCATTTTATCTCTGTCCATTAGTGTGCACTCTCCTCTCTCTGCACTCCAATTACAGATGTTGCTGAATGTTCTGTGTTAATTTGCCTTATTTTTCTTTCTGTTGCAGAGAACATGGGAACTCTTTATTTTCTTTTATCGCCCCATAGAATGCACTCTCCCCTCTTTTGCAAACACAGGTTACTTCTAATATTTCTTTGCGCACAGCTGTGCCTGTAGCCCCATTCCCCGGTTACCATCTATTTTCATCTGTGCATCTCCTAGAGAACTATTCTTCTTGCACCACCTTTCTTTGTCTCCATCTCTCAGTTACCTGCAAATTCTTCACCCTGCATCTGTGCACTGTCACTAGCCATGTTATATTACTATGTTCAGCATCTCATTTTCTCTTTCCCTGCTCCAGAGATCCCTTTATCCTATCAGACATGTTGCTCCATTTTGCCCGCAACTCTGTCTCTGTTCCTGCAGAGTTCATTTCATAAGGACTTCACTCACCGGCTGTTCACAGACCAAAGAAGTCTCAGTAGTATGTGGGCCATGGAGCATGATTAACATAGAAACTTAGCAAGTCAGGAGCAGCCTCCAAGGCCATCTAGTCTGACCCTTTGGTTCCAGCTGGCTCCACTCGTGTAATACCCCAAATGAGTGGAAATTAGAATGAGTGGAAAAATAAATATAAGCTTCTTGACTTCTGGAGCATTCTTGCCCTCTTTTTCACAATGAAACCTTGGAAACAAACAAGTGTAAACTAACTTTGCAGCTTGTGATTGCTTTGGGAGACCAGCGCATGTCCTGGTGAATGACCAAATTGTGGGTGTGCTGAGGGAGCCTGGATCTCTACCAATTTCTCTTCCTGGCTTGTATGTTTATTCAGCCAGGCTTAGAATACTCTGCGAATTTTCTACATCAGGGACTAGTGGTTCTTCTCTGTCCAAGTCCGTAGAAGGATGGTTTCATAAAATGGGAGTGTGTAACTTGTAAAGGGAACACTTGCATGTGTCTAGACCAAAGGTGTGACCCAAAACTCAGTTTTTCATAACTGTTGGGGTTGGCATGAGTTCCAGAATACTTTGCTCTGTTGCCTATAAAGCAGACAGTCTCGTTGCCTCTGCCCCATTGTAGATTAGATGCAAGGTACCCAAGCCAGATAGAAACCTGACCTCCCTGCACCTGTGTGGAGTAAACATGAAAAGAAGACTTGACAGAAATGTCTGCTTTGGCTCTGACATGTTGCAACAAATGTGGGAGAAAGTGAGGCTTGCAAATTCCTGGGGAGCCCCAAGTAGGGAGGCAGGCATGACTGGGCCTTATGTTTTGTGGGCCTTCTCTGTGAGAATCTAGGTTACAGAGGGACCATAGCAAAAGCATTGCTTATTTAAGGAATAAATAAAAAACTTGACCCAAGCTTCTTAGGCATGGTTATAAGAGTTGCTCCTTGATTTGGGAGCACATTTCCGTAAAAAGGATGCAGCACAGCATATAGCCCGATGGGTATGCAGAAAAGAGCATGTTCTGCCGTTGGAAGAACATCCTCATCTGTAAAGTGATATGACAGTGACAGCACCTGGCACTGGTTAATGCGGAAGTATTAGCTCCATTTACACATGGTTAAGATGAGGAACCCCTCATGTCTTGAAATAATTAACCAGAAACTCCTGTAATTTCATAGGTGTGAATGTGAACAGCATCCACCCTATGCAAATTAGAATTAAAGCCACATGTTTTGTGCATGGTTTTATATTTGTGGTCCGCCAAAATGGTAGAAGCAGTCATATGCATCCTTGTCTAGAAAAACTGCTAGAATGTGGATTGTTCTGTCCAGAGTGATTATATTCCTTCAGAAATCCTGGTTTTATTCATAGCTACCTGATTTTTGGGTCAGGTAGCTGTAAAAATGATCGGCTTGTTAGTGCTTAAATTTTATATTCATAGGAACATCAGCAAATACTCCAGAGTATAATGAACATTGCACTAAATTAAGGAGGTACCATATCCATTCCATTTCTTTTCCACTAACAAGAAATGTTCTTCATTTTCAGCAAGTCTTCCTAAATTAATTAGTAATTGAGAGAGCAAGCCCAATTAGATCTGGGCTTAATTTTAGAATTTGTTGCCTAAGTCTTAGAATAAGATTTTTATTGCATTTAGTTAACACAAATTCATATCATAAAACAATGATCATATAAAAATGTAATAAAACCAAATTAACACTAAATGCATAGATGACCTTATTGACTTAAAAATCAGCCTAGAAGTGAGAACATGTTAGAAATATATTCTAGATCAGATTGTAAGTACAGAAATAATATTGTGCAACAATTCATCTGCTTCTGTGGATATTCATGGTATGATTCTGCTCTGGAATCGTTTATTGGGTTTGTGTCACTTGTATGGACATTTGATATTCCCAAAACAGGAATTCTGCACATCCCTAATTCTGCTCAAAATGTTCAGGCTCCCCTTTTCTCTGGACCATGAGTGCCATGAGGGAAATGTAAACAGGAACAATCTAGCCCTTCAGACAGATCCTAGGTAACCATAACACAGATACATAAATCTCTCTGGAAGACTTCATCCCACTTCAATTCCATATTAAGTCTTCTGATTCTGTTAACTCCTATACAACCCAAATTGTGAGCTTTTTCTAAAACAAGTTCCCAGTTCAAAGCTAAATTATGTGTTAGACAAGCGAATGAAGGCTGGCCTTGTCATCAGGCAGAACCAGTACTGACACCAAAGATCATCATTACCGGTGTAGGTTCTTCAGACATCAGGATCCTTTGCTCATTGTTTCTGCAGTGCACGGGGGAAGCCTGTGTCCCTCTTGAGGAAGTGGAGTTGCTGAGCTGTCTGGGCTGATGGGAGGTGCAGTATAATAGCATCTGGAATGAAACAGGTTTCCCACCTTTGCTGATGTGAGTTATCATTTCTAAGAGGCAACAACATTCTTCTGTTCAAATAAGCTTTTATGAAACCAATTTTATATAACTTGCTTTATGGCATTGTTACAAAGCAAAGAACTTCCCCCACACCCCCCCCCCCGCACCTAATGATGCCAAGTTTTTCAGTATGGTCTCTCAGGGGTTATATAGTTCAGTTTTCAACTACTGGATGAACATATTCAGCTTGTTTTCTAAATTATTTGCTGTACTCTTTCTTTTGTACTAATGTAAGCTTTCCTTCCTAGCCTAAGCTGCCTTCCAAGGCTTTACTCTGGGGATATGTGCTTCAGTTCAAAAGCTCCTGCAAAATGAAATGAGTATTTTTCTTTTCACAAAAAGAAGTTCTTATTCTCTAGAATGGCATTTCGAGTAAAAAACTCCTTTTTTAAAGAAGACACGTAATATCTTATGTGTTGGGGTTCTACCACATCCTTGAAAGTACCTAGTTCAACTTAAGGATTCCACTTCCAGCATAGCATCTGTCATCAGCAATATGGAGCGAGTCCTTCAGAGAGGTGTAGACTCAGTCAGACTTAGAGCAGACCCATCTGGTTAGATCTAGATTTAGGCGTATTCTGCTGAACTGGTTGGTATAAGTGGACCTCCTCCATCAACCTGAAACCCTCTGGAAATGCTACCCAGAGGTCTGGGGAAACCCTGTAGATTGGCATGAGACTGGGATGGGTGGAAAGGAATTCCAAATCATCAGGCAGAGCTGTCTTGTGGAACCTGCTTTAAGATTAGGCCTTTATCGTGCTGCCCCTCTGCTTTATTTATTTATTTATTTATTTATTTAAAGCTTTTATATACCTTCCACTACAAGTGTCTCAAGACAGTTTTACAATAAAAGCAGCACAAAATAAAATGGAGCACAGCATCCAATACTTCCAGTATAATAAAACCCACATTAAAACCTATTAAACATTAACATAATGGGAAAATAAAAAGGTTTTCACCTGGTGTCAGCGCCAGAAGTGTCAGCGCCAGACAAACTTCTCTGGGGAGCATATTCCATAATCCAGGTGCCACCACAGAGAAGGCCCTTCCCTGCTTCATTCACATAATTTTATTGGGTGGGAGGTCTCATTATTGTGGCTATACTCTCATATCATGCTTTCCTGCTACTCCTTGCATCCTTTTTCTTAGTGCAGAAAATCTGTTGGGAAAAAAGGGATGGAAGTACAGCACAATGCCTTCAACTGGGTCTTGTGTATGGAAGCACCCTGAGTCTGGATCCTACCCTTAATAACTGCCTCACTGCAACTAAACAAAAGAAGGAACACAGTGGCTGTTTGAATTGTACCTTCTTTATTTATTTATTGTTATAGGATAAATTACTTAATGATTCAGTAAAAATCAATTCCAAAAAGCATTACCAACAATTGAAACTGAAGTAGCGATACAAACCATACTTAAAATATGCCATTAAAATTAATTCCAGCTGGAATATGAAACAATACAAGGAACAGTAAGATGAAGCAGTATATAATTAAGTGCAATTAATTACTAGCCAGAGAAAATCAGGGAAAACAACTGCATTTTCAGGAGACTCTCTTATTTATATTTAGCTGTATCCTGCATCTTTTCCACTTGCAGAGAACCCAAGGTGGCTTACTTAATCCTCTTTCTCTTCCTTTCCATTTTATCTTCACAATAACCCTGTGAAGTAGGTTGGGCTGGGAGTCAATGACTAATGCAAAGTCACCCAGGAGCTTCATGGCCAGGTGGAGACTAGAACCAGTGTCTCCCAAGTCTCAGTCCAACATGCTAACCACCACACCACACTGCCTTTTCTTGAAAATGTAACACCTGTTCTACCTCCCCAGCTGAACAGGGGAGGGTTTTCAAAAGGTGGGCACCGCTAGTGAGAAGGCCAGCCTTCAAGATATTACAGGGTGAGATTCTGTTGGTTGCCAAATGATGTTCAAGGCCTCCTCTGAAGATCTTAAATGTTAGCTGCATATATGCAGCAGAAGGGCATTTGTTAGGTAGCCTTGTCCCAAGGTGCTTAGGGCTTTGATGTCAATAGCCACAGGTGATCCAGAAGTCTTGCTATAGGCACAGTTCTCCATCTGTTTCTTAATAGTGTTGTTCTGTTATTTTAGCAGAATGGTTTGCTAGAAAGGTGAGACAACTTTGTGTTTGCCCTGCTTTCCATGGTTTGAGGGGTCTTTTAGCCACATTTTACACTGTATCAGCTAAAGAAGCTTTACAAAAATGATTTTACAAGAACTGAAGCATGTGTATCACCTTGACAATTTGTAGGACACTACAAGGCAGATTACCTAAGGAATGTTTTATCACCTGGAGTAAAACGCAGCTTCACTGTTTGTTTAATATGTAGTTGGCTAGCATGTGATTTATTCTTCTTTCTGGATTCCAGGGCAGCTCTTACAACCCCAAATATTCCAAACCAGCCTTCCAGCACCCCAAATGAATATGTAGCAAGTCCTAGCTGGCCTCATTTAGAAGTTTCTAAGCAACCATTGGCTCCTCTTAGCCTCTGCTTTCCCACATTATGCAGGAAGCTTGTCAAAAATGTTTTGGATTCATTAGTTCTATGGAATCAAAGCAATGGGAATAATTAGTATCACCTCAGTTTAAGAACCTTTTAAATCACATAGGATTTCAGTTCCAACATATGATCATGAAACCTGAGCTTATCAATGAAGGCAGAAGGGTTCAGTGGGGATGAGAAGAGGATACACAAAAACAGATGCAAAGTACATGTTTCTGTCATCATCATCTTCTGTAATTCAGTGTTTAGTCTTATTTAAGTGGAACCAGTACATCAGTTGGCCTTTGATTCAGCTATCAATAGCATGGGCCTTTGGCAAAGAATCCAATTTCTTACGTAAGTTATAAAGAATTTTACTCCATTTCCAAGGGTTTTCATAGGACTGTCTTATCTGTCATTGTTCCTTAAGAGGATTTGTCCTAGCACTTTCCCCCATTCAGGGAGATTGTTTCTATATATTCAGTTTCTGAAAACTTTGCCGAGAAAAAGACTTGAAAATATGAAGGAGTTACCTGGAGATTGGTGCTACATGGGAATAGGCTGAGATTTGAAGGTGAGCGGAAGGTATCGTGAGAGCTAGTGTGGCGTGATAGTGTGTTGGACTCAGACATGAAGTTTATTGGGTGACTGGGCCAGTATCTTTCAGGCTAACCTACCTCACAGGGTTGTTGTGAGGATAAAATTGAGAGTAGAAATGCCATGTAAGCCACATTCCTTTCAAGAGGGAAAAAAATCAGGTATAAATATCATCATCATGTATGAGAAATGAAAACCAAGCCATCTTTGCAACATGGTGCATGTAATATTAAATACAGTAGGCTGGATCCAGACTTAATCACGCTTAGAGACACTGAAATCAGAGAGAGTTCAGTTAATCATGACAGACTTAAGTCCCACGTATTTCCTTGGATTTTCTCCAAGCTTAACTAAATCTGGATGAAATGACTTGGATCCTTAATGCCCTTCCATGATTTAACCTTCAAAGGACAAAGTTTTCTTGCTTTCTCTTTCACCTTGTACCTCCTGAGGATGGGGTTTCCCTCGGGAACAGTGTGGAGGGCTGTAAAAGGAGGGTGGGGTTGGTGAAACTCACCCCAAGTGCATGAAAGGAATTGCAGCTTAAGATCCAAGCCCTTATGACATGTGAATGCAATCTTGCACAATCCCAGATAACTGGGGTTATGTGTGCAGCCCTAGTGATCAAAACTAAAAACAGCTTTAAAAGTCCCTTTAGTGATAACAGCAATGTCACTGGTGCTTTTGAGCCATTTAGCTAATGGTGGCCAAACTTTACTACAGCTTGAAAATACAGAAGGAAATATTCAAAGTGGGGAGAATATTTCATGCCTCCCCCATCAGTCACTTGCTCAAAGTCTAGTGCCTTCAGCACCCTAGATAGGGAATTATGCTCTTGAGTACTTTAACAAAAGTGAAATTGACTTAGGTAGGTATTGATTGTTCATCATGACATTCTAGAAATGACAAAACCAGCTCTGACACAGGATGCATATTATTGCAGGATTTTCTTTCTCATCCTCCTGGATTTGGGTTTGTTTACCATCGTAAAACATATTTCAAAAGTCAATGTTAGCAGCTGCCTTAGTTTACTTTTAACAAGCCTAGGCTTAGATTGGTGGAAATAAATGCGCTGCTCGCTTAAGCCCCCTTTCTCTTTGCAAAGCCACAAAGCCACATTGTTAGGGCTATTTAGCTGTTTATTTCTGGGCACGGGACATCCCTCTTTTTAAAAAGGGACTTGTGCAGTTTTACTTGCTGTGGTCTAGTGGCAAGATGGAAGAAAGGGGACAAAGAGTTGCTCAGACTTGGCATGTGTAAAAGCGACAAAAATTGGAAGAGTTTGCTGGTGCATAGCAACTCAGCTCAGCTCTGTTCTTTCTATTAGCCCTTTGTTTTATTAGATGATCCCTAACGGCAAGCAGAGATCGCAGCAGTGTAAGCTTAGAAGAAGCTCCTTGGGAGGTTAAACAAGGAAAGGTGATACATTTCACCCTGAGCCAGCAATAGAACCAACACAAGGAAACAATTTGTTCTTCATCAACAACAAATTTGACTCTTTTTTCCTTAGCAGTTCTTGCAGAATAATGTTTGTGGTGCTTTGATTTGTACTATACCCACTGCTTGCTTTACATGTGTCTATAGACTATGAAAGAAAAGAAGAATCATTTCCCAAAATTATAATGTAACCTTAAAAATGAAGGGGAAGGAGGTGCATTGGAGTTATTTCTGCTGTTGCTCTAAATGTTAGAGTCTAAAATATACATTTTCTGAAGTATGTGCTATTGAATCCATACTTCCAAATAGAAGTGTTTAAGATCCATCCTATTGAAAAATGATGCAAATGCTATTTATGTATTATATGTATATCCCACCTTTCTCCCATTGTGGAACTCAGGGTGGCTACATGTGGCTCCCAGGTGGTCTCCCTTCCAAGCTCAGGCCAGCTTCAGACCTGGTAAGCTTCCACATGGTGGATGCCTTGTGTGCCTTCAGCCTATTCTCTTTTGAGAACTTGGCAAGTAGATATGCTCCCTTTTGGAGATGCAGATATATTTTATTGCCTAAGATCTTGTTTAAATAGGCAAACAGACTAAGGATGAAAATCTGCCAGAGGGTACATAAACATGGGTGATGGAGTTGGAGACAGACTTCCTAATCTCTTGCTGTGAGAGAAGCTGTTCGAGTAGGCTTCATAGATGTTCATGAAAATCAGGACTAGTACTATCCTGTTTGGATGATACAAAATACATTTCAGCCTACGTTGCACTGCTAATGCTAGCATTGTATGCCTTTGTTAGCTTTCTGGGACTTTCACAATCACGTCAGCTGTAGCAGAAGTGCATCTGTGACCTCACATATGCCTGCAAATTTTGGAGTTTCCACCAAATTCTGTTTCTATATTTAGAATCCTTAGTAACCTTCTTTTGCCTAGAGAAGAGTCAGAGCTGACAACTTGCAAATCTTCCATAGAAAATATTGTTTGGTTTCTGCATCTATAAAATTTTAAAAGGCATCCCTAAAGTCTCCCCTCAGAGTTAAAATAGGAGCAGTGGTTTATCAGGAGCATGTGCCAGAAAATAGGGATTGTCACCTGGTAAATAAGGACCACTGGAGTACATAATTTGCATGATTTGACAATTAAACCTATTCAAAGGAGGTTTGAAGAGAAATGATATTCCTTCAAAATACAAAACAGTTTTCCCCAGGTCCTTTTTTGAACATCTCCCCACACAAAAAGTACATCTGCATTTTTTTTACTGAAGCAAGTAAATAGCATAATCAGAGGGGCAAGAAGACCACGTTGAGTGTCTCTGGCTTTCAGTAACATACTGAGGAGAGGGATTTTTTCAGTCTTGCCTTTCTTTTGGCCCAGGAGTGGGCAGGTGCTCTTCAGCGCCCATCAGCTCTAGCCAGCACATGGTACAGCTGGGAGTCCAAGAGCATCCAGCGGGCCACAGGCTCCCACGCCTGCTCCATTCCTCCATCTGTGCCTCCTCAGCAGCCTGCCACCTATTTTCAAAACCCTGGGCCAGAGCGCGATGCCAGTGCAACTGGATTCCATGGCAACCGCCGTCAATTCCATTCCCATATGCCTGCAATTATCACTTTGGATCGCTGCTCCCTTCTTATCTGGACTGTTTACTCTTCAGGGTGAAATGAAACGGGCCCACAGTGCATCGATTGCTGCAGCACTGGATGGCTATAATCCATTCATTATCTGTGCATTTCAAATGCAGGCCTTTAATAAGGTTCGAATGGGATCTGTCCCTTGCGGAAAGGTGAAGGGCACTGCTTGAAAAAGCAGGTCAAGACTCAATTCAGGAAGGGAGCTGCAGACGGGGGGTGGGGGAGCAACTTCTAAAGTTGGAATCCCTCAACATACTGAATTAGATATAGGGTCGTGCACAATGTCTACAGAATTCTTGGGGCAAATAGGAAAGAGCCAGGTACATGCATTGTCTAGGAAGGCCAAGCAAATTTTGCTGCCAACCCTGTGCAGATAATATAGTTTAGATTCCATCATCCCCACCACATCCAAAAAGGAAAAACACAGCTTGTTTGCTTTGTATGATCAAGAAGAATATTCCTCTGAGCTATTTATTTTATTCAGACAATTAATCAGTGTCTAGCAATAAATCAGAAGTAAACAAACTTTTTAAAAGGGTTAGGGGCCCTTTTAAACACTGAATAACAAGCGTCACTGTGTCACTACTTCCACAGTATTTTCAGTTGTATTTTTCCAACCAGCACTTCTAATGTACTGCTTGCAGCTTCAGGCATAAATAGAAGAAATAGAAACTGAAAGCAGGAAAGGCTTTTTACACTTTCTGGTCTGCCAAGGATAAGTAAAGGGAATGAATGCATCCATCAAGAGAGAGAAAAATACAGAGATTCTTGCTTTGTCTTAGCAGCCAGCAGCCGCACCAATTTTGCTTAGGAAAATTCTGAAGCACACTGTATGCGGGTTTCTGAGTGAGCTTGTTTGCATGTCAATGTGTAGAAACATTTCCCTGCTCACAGTTATTTCTTACTAGAACTAAGTCAGAGCTCTGAGGATAAATTGAAATGGGTGGGCACTCAAGAGTGCTCTCTCTCTCTCTCTTTCCCCACAAACAGTTCCTACTGCTATCATTCAAAAGACATTGTACGACTATTCTTTCTTTCCATCCTAAGCAGATTTCCTGTGCTCAGAAAAAAGATGAAATATACTACAGGAAAACACAGGAGGGTTACAAATAGAAAGGGATTACATCTGGACCCCTTGTCAAATCCTGCCAGTGGGCCAAGCCGGACAGCTGCAGAATAAAAGCCCCATCTGCAAGCACTCCGTCACTAGGTTCACATGTTGTTCTAACACAGGCTGCAACTATCCAGGGGTGGGTTGGTTATTCACAGAACACCGAATGGTGCGCCTGGTAGGACTGGGTTAGGGCTAGGGCTCGCTGTTGGTTGTCCCCCACCTTCCTCCTTGTTACCACCAGTGACAGTCCCTCCACTGATGCCCAAGGAACTCTTTGGAGCTCACCACCCCGTATGTACATCGCACAAATGTGGTCCTGGGGCTGGTGACTCTTGTAAATAGTCTTTTACACGTGACTCTTACAGCTGACCAATGTGTGTTGTCTTGCCTGGCTAATTTCCTTCTGTATTTCAGCTGCCAAAGGGAGCGGTGTAGTGAGCAGGTAACATGCACTGAAATGGACAACACGCAAACAGAAGCATTTGCACATTGCTCCTGGGCTGCCCCTCCATGACCTCCATGTCACATTCTTGCGGCTTTGACCCCTCCCGCTGTAGCACATTAAAAGGGGCTGCAATTGGAGCAGGGTGGACAAGACAAGAGGGGTTTTTCTGCAAAGGACAGTGGGATACCTGCTGGAAGACTGAGGTGGAAAAAGCGGAAAAACTGCCTTCAGTGAGTCCAGTTGTCTGTTAGGCAACACCATGGGATGTTCTGCAAACAGCTTATACAACACTTATTTGCAGGATGGCTTAGTGTGACATGTGAATGCAACCTCTGGCTTGGTTCACATATACACCACTGTGGGTTAATTAACCTACATGGCTCTATGATGCATGCTGGCCACCATGGATCGTTCTAATCAACCAGTCTCCCAGAAAACATAGGAAGAAAACCAGGATACAGCAAGAATGAACTTCTATGTCTCTACACCAGACCTGGGCCTTGTATGGCCCCCGGGCCACTTCCGGTCCGATGGCTGACCCTGACTGGCCCGCATGAGGTCACTGGCAAATTAAAAGTCAATGCAAATATATATCGTCGTAATATAGATGCAAGCAATACAACTGCACTGCTTTTATTTTGAAGGATCTGCTAAACTGAATTGAATTTATTGCTTTTCGTGTGATGTTAATGTCAATGTCAATGTTTTTGTGAATATTAAATAGTGTTGTTCTGTGCTCCACATTTTCATTGTATCATTGTAATGTTTCATTTACTGTTTTTATAGAGATATATATTGAGCAGAGCTGTAAGTGTATTGGTCTGGCCCTTAACAACTGTCAAAGTTTCTCATGTGGCCCCATAGGAAAATTAATTGCCCACCCCTGCTCTACACCAATGCCCAGAGTATGGGAAACAAAACACAAACTGGAGTTCATAGTACATGCAGGTAATTATGTCATATAGGAATAACTGGAACTTGGCGGGATGACTCACATGACTGGAACTCTACAATTGATGGATACAACTTTTTCAAGAAAAGTAGGACAAAAGGAGGTGGGGTTGTACTACATGCAAGAGACACATGTAAATACAAGAACAGGACCTTAGTAGCCCCATTGAAAGCATCTGGCTAAATTTAAAGGGAGCAAAAAATAAGAAAAGCATCGTTATTGGCATATATTACCATTCACCCAGTCAAAAAGAGGGCAAGGACGCAACCTTCAAAAAGTAACTTGCCGGCATTTCCAAGAAGAACAATGTAGTCATCACGGGGGACTTCAGTTTCCCTGATATACACTGGGAGTCAAATTCTGCCAAGCATGGCTCCTCCAAGAGATTGCTGACATGTGTGGCCGACAACTTTCTCCAGCAGAAAGTAGAGGAAGGTATGAGAGGATCAGCTATCCTTGATTTAATACTAACTAACAGGGATGGCCTGGGGGACAAAATAACAACCATGGGAACTCTGGGGGAAAGTGACCGTGCAATACTTGAATTCTCAATTATAAAGGAGACAATGGGCAACTGGAGCCAAATAAGCATCCTGGATTTCATGAAAGCCAATGTTAATGAACTCAGAAAAATGATAAGTGAAGCGCCATGGCAACACACCCTTAAGGGGAAAGGCATCCAGGAGGGGTGGGAAACCTTAAAAAAGAAGATTCTTCAAGCACAACTATGAACAATTCCATCAAGAAGAAAGTGTAGCATATAGCAGAGGAAGCCCACATGGCTCCACAAAAAGTTAAGTAACAGCCTGAAAGAAAGAAGGAGAAAAAGAAAGAATGAAAGAATGAACAAACATGTACAGGAAGTGGAAACAGGGCCAGGCCACGAAGGAAGAATATAAACAAATAACATGGAATTGCAGGATCCAAAATTGGCTGCTAAATGAGACCCAAAGAGTGCTCATCAATGGCATGTTCTGAAATTGGATGGAGGTAAATAGTGGGGTGCCACAGGGTTCAGTCCTGGGCCCAGGGTTCTTCGACATCTTTATTAATGATTTAGATGAGAAAGTACAAGGAAAGATAATCAAATTTGCAGATGATACAAAACTGTATGGAATAGCAAACACCCTAGAAGACAGAATGAAGCTCCAAGGCAATCCTGATAAACTTGAACACTGGGCTCAAAGCAACAGAATGAGATTCAATAAGGGCACGTGCCAAGTTCACCTAGGAAAAAGGAGCCAAATGCATTTATACAAGATGGAGAATATGTGGCTCAACAGAACTGAAAATAAAAAGATCACAGAGTAATCGTGGAGAATAGGCTAAACATGAACCAGCAATGCAATGCAGCCACCAAAAGAGCAAGTGCTATTCTGGGATGCATCGACAGAAGTATTACTTCCAAATCACAAGAAGTATTAGTTCCTCTATACTCCTCACTATTCAGATCTCATCTGGAATACTGTGTCCAGTTCTGGACACCAAGATTGAAGAAAGATGCAGGTAAATTAGAAAGGGACCAGTGGATGGCAACAAAAATGATCCAGGGTTTGAAAACACTGCCCTATGAGGAGAGACTGAGAGAACTGGGAGAACAGAGAGAAGACTCAGTGGGTGGTGGGGGGGGGGGGAGGCATGATATCCCTCTATAAGTACTTCAAAGACTGTCACAAAGAGGAAGGACAAGATCTCTTCTTGCTGACATGGAATAATCAATTCAAGTTGCGGCAACCCAGATTCAGGCTGGACATCAGGAAAAGCTTGCTCACTGTCAGAGCAATACGACAGTGGAACCACCTGCCTAGAGAGGTGCTGGGCTCTCCCACACTAGAGACATTCCAAAAGAAACTGGACAGCCACCTGAGTGAGATGGTGTAAACTAGTGACCTGCAACAGCAGGGGGTTGGACCCATCAAGGCCCCTTCCAACTCTACTATTCTATGGTTCTATAAACCCTCAGATGCTTGAATTTGCGCAACACAACACGCCACAGGGGACCCCTACTATGACATGCCAACCAGACCATTCACTCACTCTCTCATGCACCTGCACATGCTCAAAATTTATACAACATGCTCTGTCACTTATTCCAGTTCTGAGCCACTGTACTGGTAAAAATAGTGACGGTAGCAGGCAGCCATCCTGGGTGTGACAGTAGTCCCTAATTCATGTTGGCTGTGATAAATGAGGAAACGAGAAGGCAAAGAAACAGTGCAATATCTTGTGAGTTATTGCTGCGAATAAAAGTCTACCTTTCCCATCCAGGTGATGAGTCTTACCTTTTAACAGTCAGTTTTCTTGCTTACACATATACTGTGTCAACTTCTTTGCCAACTAATGCCTGGATTATGGCATCTTCTAATTTTAAGATTCGTTAAGCAAGATCTAAATAAATATTTCAGGGATTGCAAGTGATGGCTAAAAGTGCATGAAAATAGTGTGTGACATGTTTTGAATATTTTTGTTCACTTTCCCTACACTCAAGCTTTCTGACCTAGGCTTATATTTTTTTAATAATGTCCCAATCTTTGCTTCTGAGATTTCATCAAAAGGTTGCAACCCAGGTTGAGTCGACCCTGAATACAGATTTTACAGTGTGATCAGTGGATCTTTAAGGGTGAAAGAGGCAATGAATGAACCAAGGTTCTCAGAAATCATTACCAGATTCAAGTTTCAGTCCTGGTGTTTGGTTTTCATTTTGAATGGAGCTTTTATAGGGAGATAGGCCTGACAGATATGTAAATACGCAGACTCCAAAATGTGCAAAAGGAGCAAGCTTTTCACCCTGCAGGACAAACAAAAGCAAACAAAACCACGTTACATTAATTGCAGGATGTGCAGCTGCTCATCTTAAAAATAAATAAATAAAATCCCCCAAAGTAAATTGGCAGGATTTCTGATCTAGATCAGGACTGCTACGCACAGAGATCCCTCCCTCCCTGGCTATTTCCTTCCTGAAATTACCCTTCTCAGTGCAATA
The DNA here is from genome assembly GCF_004798865.1 of Varanus komodoensis. Taxonomy (NCBI): domain Eukaryota; kingdom Metazoa; phylum Chordata; class Lepidosauria; order Squamata; family Varanidae; genus Varanus; species Varanus komodoensis. The sequence continues at coordinate 1,341,569 of NW_025336345.1, read as the reverse complement.
AAACAACCCTCCACTGGTTCTATGCATTTGTCTCCTTGTTCATTGTAAATGAACAGCAACAGTAACAAAGTGGAGAGGCGAATTAACGGCGAAACTGTCCCTGGAAAATTTCTTGGCACCATCATAGAGCAGGGGCCCTCAAACGTTTTGAATAGGGGGCCAGTTGAAAGGCTGCGGTGACCATCGCAGGCCGGTGAGGTGGGGGCGCCTGGGGGCACGGGCCAGTGAGGTGCAGTCATGCACGCGTGAGGCAGTGGCTTTCTCGCTCGGAGATCTCCCAGCGAGCCCAAAACCATCTCCGAGCAAGCAAGCCACCACCTCCCTGCCCGCGCAGCAAACGCGCGCGGCGGGCCGGATCCGTGCCGCAGGCCGTAGTTTGAGGACCCATGTGACATGCACATGGTGGGCATGTCGTGAGAGGAGCCGGGAGGCCCATTCTGACTCACTCTGTTTCTATGTTTCTATGTCATAGAGAAACAGGCCGTCCGTATCATCCACAGCTGGCTTCTGGTGCGAACTTGCAAAGTCACTTTTTTCAGAACTTGCTCTGGAGGAAGAAAAATGTGTGTTTGACCTGAAGACAGTCAGGATACTTCCAGAGGAGCCCTGCTGCTCTCAACATGGCAAATTTGTTTTCACTCAAAGGATGCTTGGCTCTCCAAGGTCAAAGGGCACATACTTCCATGGTCTAGATAAACCCTACTCTGCAATTGCTATGATGAGAATTACAGCCACAAACAATTTAAGTTAGAGAGCTGGCACTTAAGCTGATTCATATCACTGTCCCAAGGCTCTGTTCTGATATTACAGTAAACTCTACAGAGAATTGGGCTCCGCTGGAATGCAAAATTCATATAAACAGGAGCACACAGGGACACAGCCTTGGCTGGTAGAGCGCTTCTGCAGAATCAGTGGGGACGCCTCTTGCCCGGTGTTCTAGAGAGGGAATGCTGGACGAAAGGACCAGACCATCTGCCCTGTTTAAATACATCAGGTCAGATGTTGATGATGATGAATCAAATAGGCTTCCAGTGGGTCACAAACAACTGTTTCAGCTTCGGTGGTTCAGGAACAACAGTCAGCGCTTGCCACTGTATGCTTCAGACACTGCTTAAAGTGATTGGGAGGCCCAGGTAGAAGTCCCCAGTGCTGGCTGCCTGCCCTGGCCCAGAAGAGGGGCAGGAAGTGCTCTGGGTTCTGACCAGGTAAACCTATGTCAGGTGCTCTTTGGAAGCTCTCTGGCAGTTTCGGGACTGAGGCTGGCCTCTGCGGCTGGCACAGCAGGCAAGCACATGAGCTGCAGGAAGGAAGGTTCCCCACACACTTCTGTTTCTCTGCCTGTGATTCATTTCTGGCACACACATATAGGCAGCGTATGCAAGGAGTAAAGGGAGGGAGGGAGCAGAGCCCAGCAAGAAAGTCGCATTTCCTAAGCTGCTGTATGTATGTATTTAAGACTTTTCTAGACCTTCCCCTACCAAAGTCTCAGGACGGTCTAACATTACAATGTAAAATAAAACACAGTTGAATAAAAAATTCAACTGACAATAAACCGCCAATTAAAACAATCAGATCTTAAAACATTGGAAAATAAAAAGGTTTTAGCCTGGGGCCAAAAAGAATAAAGTGATGTAAAATGTTGATGCATTTGGAGACTGGATAAAGACATGGTAAATCCAGGTGAACCTTTCTGATGAACTTCTCCTGGTATGACAATCCTGGGTCTACTTTGCAAGGCAGAAAGACAACATGAATCATTCATCTACCGATTTTCAGGTCTTCGTCTCGCTACCGATCAAGCATATTTCTATACCACCCAATACCCACAGCTGCAACTGCCTGGGCAGTTCTTCCTCTGCCCCACCCCCAAATTAAACCATAACATGATGGAAAGTAATATATAACCTTCAAAAGATTAAGGCAGAATAAAGCTGAAGTGAAAACCAAAGCAAAAGCTAGAAGTAGTGCAAATATCTAAATGCACCAGAACACATTTAAAAAGCAAAACTGAAGGAATAAACAAAATTGCGACCTATTTGGATCTGTTGTTTTTCCAATATCTGTGGTGCTGTTCTTGTCATTTTATAAATGAAAATGCCAGACAAACCCGTTTTCTCAAGCCGGTTCCAGGCCTGATTCACTCGGACACTGGTATCACTGGATTTCTCTACTCTTGATAACTGACATGTGAGGAGAAAGGAAATAAATCTGTAGCACTGCTATTTGCATCAGGCCTTGGTTGTGGCCTTGAGGCAAGCTGGGGACCGTGGAGCTGTGGAATGGAGCTCGTAATAGTGGGGACCGCTTGAGGAAATTAGGGGATTTGGGGCAATTCTTACTCAGAAACAGCCTGGGATGATGTTCTAGCTCATCCCTTTTTTGTTCTTAAACACAGATCATGCCTGCACAGAGCTTTGCAGTGCAAGAGACAGGCATGCACTGGCCCAGCTGCCTATCTAGAGGAGTCATTCTCTGAGCTGAATTGGGTAGAACCTTTTCCAGATGTGGCAACATAAACACTTTAACGATCTGCTCAGTTAGTTTTCCACTGACTGGAACAAGAGCAAACAATAGCTTTTGCCTCATTCACAATAAACAGTGAATTTTCTTTTGCAGCTAAAGCTATCCTGCCCTACCTGTGTCCCCTGGAATTCCTTGGCCATGTGCTACACTGGCTGGGGCTGATGGCAGCTTAGTCCAAAATCCAGGCTGAGGAAGGCTAAAGGAGACTGCAGAAGGAGAAGGGCTTCAGAGTCTGCCTTGCATCTCCATAACCCATGCAGTCTCCCTCTGTCCTGAGCACATGGCTGGAACCGGCTTGCTAGAGCGTCCAATGCGCAAGACCAGTATCATTCCAGACTAGGCTTACCAGGGCCAGCCCTCCCGTTAGGCAGAGTGAAGCCACTGCCCCAGGCAGCGAATGCGAGGTGTGGGGGGAGCAGTGACAGGAAAACTGACCGCCCCTGCCAGTCTGTTGGAGGACAGAGTCGTGTGACACGTGAGCGTCCTTTTCCCGCAGGCACTGCCCAGGGCACCCATCCCCAGCGACTGTTGGTTTCTGTCCATGGAATAGGAGAGGACAGCATCTTGCCCTTTGCCTCAGGCAGCCAAATGTCTGGGCCTGACGTAACTCTGAGGGTTATGTAGCTTCGGCTCCCAGAGTCCCACTGAGAGTTCAGTTACACAGTGTCACACACTCTCTAGCAGAAGTCCTTCAGATGAGGAGGGTCTTGTTAATCAGGAGGACCGTATTTTTGAGAAGGTCCTAGCCTGTACCTTTTAGTGCCAGTTTTCAGGTTCTGGGGAGTTGGCTCAGTATCTGCCTCTGACTCCAGAGTGGAGCTTTCTGCCTGTCTAGGGAGAAGACTTGAATGTGTCTCTTCCAAGGGCCCAGGGCCTTCTTGGCCAGCCCTGTGGTGCTGGATTGTCCTCTGAAGTGGGAGGCATAGCATCTTCCTGTGAAGCAAACTGAGGCAGCCTCCCCATTTCTCTGAAGCAATTTCATATCTATTTCAGAAACAATCCTTAAATAGCTGCTAAGCACTGCCTGACATATTTGGAGGAAGCCCATTAACAATCCAGTCACTGTGCTACCATATAGCAAAGAAGTTGGACAGCAAGAGGAGCCAAGCTTCAAGGGAATTGCTTTTCCGGCAAGCAGGGGTGGTTAAACAAACCACAACTCTAAGGTCAGTAGTTGGTTCATTGTGATGTCCAAACCAGGAACTCTGGCTTATCTCTCCCCAGAGAAGCCAGAGTTCTAAGCCATGGTTCATTGTTTGGGCATCATGCTCAAGACGTGTTGATTGTTTTGCTACCATTGCTTGCAGAAGGAACCAGGCAGGAGCAAATGCGCAGTATGCATGAGCCAGAGTTCTCCGGAAGCCTGGCTCATAGCTGTGCCTGGATATGACTGATATGTTTATCCTGCCAGTTTATTTATATATCTGTGATGGGTTTGAAAGGACGTTAGATTTGGAGACTTGCGTTGCCTTGGGCTGTTGCCACCATATTGAAGCATTTCTTATGTTTTCATTTACAGATCCTCGATAAGATACTGAAGGGTATACAGGGCTTTGCCCAGACAAAGATAAACTTGCCATATGTATTTAACCAGCAGAATACCCAAACAACCTGGTCAAAGGGTCTGAATCAAATTGCACAAATGATACCAAAGTAATAATTTCTCACTGGTTGCTTCCTTCCACATAGCAAGGTAGTATGTGACGCAGTTTGCCTGAAGCCAGACCAAGGCATGAATCAGAATGCTTTCCAGCAGACTGAATATAAACCAAACAGGGCAAGTCAGAGAATTTAAATTGCGAAGACTACTTTGCAAAGGGGTTGTTTTCTTCAGTTTAGGTTTCAACCTGCCTATTCGAGTGGCCAGTGGGATATTGGAGGCAGGGCTCACAGGGACCTGATGAGCAGGCAACTGACCTGACCTGCCACCTTCTCAACATTTCCTGCTCCCTTGGGTGCCATCCTCACAGAAGCTGGGCTGCAAGAATGAAGCTCCCAAGAAACAGTATATTGCTCCTTGGTGCGAAATATTCTAGATGGCTTGGTCCTGAATGAGCAATGAAGGGTGCAAAACTGGTGACAGCAATATCCACCATGCCTCTTGCCCTGCCTATTATCTAGATGCCCAGTTTCAGATGCCTCGATTTAGTGCTGGGAAGTGGGAGGAAAGGAGGCTGGGGTGCTGATTGGAATGGGCCTAATTCCACAGGCCCAGGCTTTCCCCTCCTTGCCCCCTTGAATATCCCTTTTTCCTCCTTTGACACTCAGCTGAGATTGGTGGGGGGCACAGACAGCATGGGTCTTTCCATGCTGGCTCTGAGGGGGTGCAGAGAGGGGCCCCAGCTCTCACAAGTTAGAGTCTACTTGGATTTGTCTGATTTTGAGAAGAAGGCAGAAGGGCAGAGGTGGGCAGATGACTTAGTAGTGTCAAGGTAACCTCATGAAGATTCCCTGGCAGGGTGTGAGAACCAGCCTGCCTTGGAAAAGGAAGGAGACATTTCAGAACTGGGGTGGGGAGATTGGGGGAAATTCCTCAGCCCTGTACAGAGGCAAAGCGAGTGGACCAATTAAGAAGTGGCCGGCATTCCCACCATTTAGCCCTCCAGCAGAAGGGCCTTCATGAGGGTGGAGAGTCAGAATCTTTTCAGGAAGGGAGGGAAGAAGGAGATGTTTTAGTTTAGATTCATCTCTTTGCATGGACAGGTGCTTCTCCCACACCTCAAAGAGGACACTACTTTATTTGGCAGCCTGTGAAGATATCATAAAATAACAGTTCTCTTAAAGCCTCATCTGAATCTGGATTTGGATTTTGAATTTATATCCTGCCTTTTTCCTACAAAGGGCTCAAGGCAGCTTACATCATTCTCCTCCTGCATCTTATCCCCACAACAACATCCCTGTGAGGTAGGTTGGGCTGAGAGTCTGTGACTGGCCCAAAGTCACCCAGGTGGCTCCATGGCCGAGCGGGGACTAGAACCCAGGTCGTCTGAGTCCCAGTCCCATGCTCTTAACCACTACCCCACACTGGCTCTCCAATCTGCAGGAGAGGGAAACAGGGAAGAAGAGGACTGCTCACAATGCTGGGCATGGTGGGCACCCTTAGAATCCCCACTTGAAGACAGCAGATGTAGGGGCTGGGATGCCACAGAATCCTACGGCGTCTCAGATGAGACTATCAGGTTCGACCATATGAACTTTATGCAGCTTTACAAAGGGCCATATGTAGTTTTACAAAGGGCCCAATACTGATGGAGATGGAGTGGAAACAGCTTGTTGTTTGCTTCTGTGAATCTGAATTTTCATTCATTTCTTTTTTACATGTATAGCTCACTTTTTCCTTCCAAGAAATTCAAGGCAGTTTGTATTATTTAATTTTATTCACTTATGAGATTTCTATCCTGTTTTTCCCAATGAGCTCAAAATGGCTTGCATCATTCTCCTGCTGCTGCTCTCAGTCTTATCCCCACAACAACAACCCTGGTCCAAAACACCCAGTTGGCTCCATGGCTGAGCAGGGACCAAAACCCATATTGCCTGAGTCCCAGTCCCACACTCAACCACTACACAACACTGCTGCCAATTTTTGGACTCCCTTGTGGGTGTGGCTATGGACACTGTCATGAGGAGCACTGGCATTGTAACATTTACCACTAGGCCACTGCTAGGGGCACTCCGTGGAGAATCTAGCAACTCCTTCTACATAATTCATTGGAAGTAAGGAAATATTCTAAGGGGTTTAACAAAATTAAGTGAACAGGCCTCATGGACCTAAAGAGAGTTTTTTCTGTACATGCAGCAGCAAGGATGAGGGAAATGATGGAGAGGATAGCGGAGAGTGAGGGTCTATGCACATAAATCAGGAAAACAGATAGACTTTTGATGGCTCTTGGGCTGTCAAATAGTGGAATGCTGGCAATGATTGATCAAATCTTTCAGTTTAGTACTGAACTCCAGCCAGTGCTCCTCAGGGACCAAACAATGCATGTTTCAATCCATTACCACACAGCCAAAATGTTGATTTTGTACAGTCTAGGGTTCTGAACAGAAACTTCCTTTCTCTTACAGCTGCTGAAAGCAAGTCTGACATTGATAACCTTTGCCTTTTCCACATTCCCTCAGTGGAAACACACACAGTGTCTGTCACCACAATGAATTGCTGTGGCCTCAGTCCAGTTAAAGTAGCTGAATGGCAAGTCTGCTTCCCACCTCTCTGCTTCTGTAGCTAACTCTAGGGTGACCACTGGTGCACCGCCAAGAAAGAGGAACTGTATTGGCAGAAAGAGGAAACCAATTTGCATTTTATTCCCCTGTTATAATTTATATGTATGAATGCAAATTTAGGGATAATAATTATCATTAGAATACTAATACAATACTTCTCACCATCTTGCAGAAGACTGTGACAAGGTAACCTGTATGCCTCTTTTGTTTGCTGTGTGAGGTGCAGCTGTGGTTGGGCATTTTCGTGCCCTTTGTACGGTTCAATTCTGAACCGGAGTTGATCTGGGCAACTCATCAAACACATCAAGGGTAGGCTGAAGGCGGATCTTTAAGTGCCTTGCAATACAACTCCAAGAAGCCCCTTTCACATGGCCAGTGGTTAGGAATGCTGGGAACTGGTCCAAAACATCTGGAGAACATCTAGAGGACAACTTCAAATAGAGTATTTGAAGGACTATTCCTCCTTAAAGAAGGACACCCGGCCACATCAGCTGAGGGGATGGGGTAATGACTAAATGAATGTACAAATGAACGAGGAGATACCATCTATATAAAATATGAGGAGAGAGATGACTCAAAACAACTTGGTATGATAACTCTGTCTAATGGTGTATAGTACGGATAATGAATTGCTGTCATAAGCTGATGTAGGCAAAAGAGCTGCCTCTGAATATATCACTCCTCAATATCTTGAAGACAGAAAACAAATAATCTAATTAGGATGACAGTAAATCATTCAGTAGTTTCACCACTGTGTGCAGGAATTAAGGTTGTATGTTAGCTCAGAGGTTTTCATTCACCAGCCTCCTGGACAAAGGCTCCTGCTGGAACCCTTTCTTGCTTTCTGCAAAGCCTCCTGCTGGAACCTTTTCCTTCCTTCTTTCTTTTTTAATTTGAAGTATGGAAAGAAGTTGTTCCACTCCCTGTAGGCACATAATTTGTGCATCCCAAATTTGGCTCCCTTACAGCACTGAGCTTGCCCTTGGCTGGAAATGCCAGCTTTCTGAACAAATAAAAGCCAGAGCAAGGCTTGTTAATAGCAACATGGAGAAATGCTGGAAATGAGAAAGGAAGATGAAAGGTAGGGACAGAAGGAAGAGGAGGAGACAGCCAATGTATAAATGCTTATTCTTTCTTGGAAGAAAAATATGGAAACTGTTCATCCTGACAAATATAAATGGTTTCCTTTAGGAGATTTCTCTATTTGATTCCTTTCCTCCTTGACCTGCCACCTAAACAAAAACAAAGGCACCTTAAACATTTAGGATGGGATCACTTAGGTTGTTGTTGTTGTTAGTCGTGAAGTCGTGTTCAACCCATCACGACCCCATGGGCAACATTCCTCCAAGCCTTCCTGTCCTCCACCATCCCCCGAAGTTCACTTAAGCTCACACCGACTGCTTCAGTGACTCCATCCAGCCACCTCATTCTCTGCCATCCCCTTCTTCTTTTGCTGTTGATTGTTCCCAGCATTAGGCTCTTCTCCAGGGAGTCCTTCCTTCTCATTAGGTGGCCAAAGTATTTGAGTCTCATATTCACTATCTGGCCTTCTAAAGAGCAGTCAGGGTTGATCTCCTCTTGGACTGACCAGTTTGATCGCCTTGCAGTCCAAGGGACTCGCAGGAGTCTCCGCCAGCACCACAATCCAAAGGCCTCGATCCTTCGGTGCTCAGCCTTCCTCATGGTCCAACTTTCACAGCCATACATTGCAACTGGGAAAACAATAGCCTTGACTATATGCACTTTTGTTGGCAGGGTGATGTCTCTGCTTTTTAGTATGCTGTCTAGATTTGCCATAGATTTCCTCTCCAGGAGCAAGCATTTTTTAATTTCTTGGCTGTAGTCCCCATCTCGGTGATCTTGGAGCCCAGGAAAATAAAATCTGTCACTACCTCCATTTCTTCCCCATCTATTTGCCAGGAAGTGATAGGACTGGATGCCATGAACTTAGTTTTCCTAATGTTGAGTATCAAGCCAACTTTTGTGCTCTCCTCTTTAACACCCATCAGGAGACTCTTTAGTTCCTCTTCACTTGCTGCCATTAGAGTGGTGTCATCTGCATATCTGAGGTTGTTGATATTTCTCCCGGCAATCTTAATTCCAACTGGTGAATCATCTAGCCCCGCCTTTCTCGTGATGTGCTCTGCGTATAAGTTAAATAGGCAGGGCGACAGTATGCAGCCTTGCCGTACTCCTTTCCCAATTTTGAACCTATCAGTGGTTCCGTGTCCAGGTCTCACTGTTGCTTCTTGACCCACATATAGGTTTCTCAAGAGACAAATAAGATGGTCTGGTACTCCCATCTCTTTAAGAACTTGCCATGATTTGTTGTGATCCAAACAATCAAAGGCTTCTTCGGAATCCTGCCTGTACTTCTCGGTCCACATACTGCTGGAGCCTAGCTTGTAGGATTTTGAGCATCACTTTGCTAGCATGTGAAATGAGTGCAATGGTGTGTAGTTTGAACTTTCTTTGGCATTGCCCTTCTTTGGGATCAGAATGTAAACTGACCTTTTCCAGTCCTGTGGCCACTGTTGAGTTTTCCAAATTTGCTGGCATATTGAGTGTAGCACTTTTACTGCATCGTCTTTTAAGATTTTGAATAGCTCAGCTGGAATACTGTCACCTCCACTAGCTTTGTTGTTGCTCAGACTTCCTAAGGCCCATTTGACTTCACATTCCAAGATGTCTGGCTTGAGGTCAGTGACCACTCCATCGTGGTTATCAGAGACGTTAAGCTCTTTCTTGTATAGTTCTTCTGTGTAATCTTGCCACCTCTTCTTAATCTCTTCTGCCTCTGTTAGGTCCCTGCCATTTTGGTCCTTTATCATGCCCATCTTTGCATGAAACGTTCCCTTCATATCTCCAATTATCTTGAAGAGATCTCTGGTCCTCCCTATTCTATTGTTTTCTTCTATTTCTTTGCACTGTTCATTTAAGAAGGCATTCTTATCTCTTCTAGCTATTCTCTGGAATTCTGCATTCAACTGGGTGTATCCTTTCCTTTCCTCCTTTGTCTTTCACTTCCCTTCTTTCCTCAGCTATTTGTAAAGCTTCCTCAGACAGCCATTTTGCTTTCTTGCATTTCTTTTTCTTTGGGATGGTTTTAGTTGCTACCTCTTATACAATGTTGCTAACCTCCATCCATAGTTCTTCAGGCACTCTGTCTATCAGACCTCATTCCTTAAATCTATTTGTCACCTCTACTGTATATTCATCAGGGATATGATGTAGGTCATACCTGAGTGGCCCAGTGCTTTTCCCTACTTTCTTCAATTTAAGCCTAAACTGTGCAACAGAGATCATTTATAACACAGTGCAATCCGTAGGGTATCCAACGTTAGAAAATCTGTGAGACACCATGCACTCAACAAGCAAGATTTTGCAGCTTGCCCAAAGGGCAATAGCTATTTTTGCATGCATGAAAGTAACTAACTTTATATGCAGCAATCATAGACTACAAGGAGGGATTATAGCTCAGAAGTAAAGCAGGTGCTTTGCATGCAGAGAAGTACCAGGTCCAGTCTTTGACATCTCTGGTTAAAAGGATCAGGCAGCAGGTGATACAAAAGACTTCTCTGTGGCACCCTGGAGATAGTTGATGTCAAAGAGAGTAAACAAGACTATGGGAGATGCATAGATTTTCTGACCTGGTAAAGGCAGCCTCCTGTGCTTCCTATGAGAGGTTGTTTCTATGACTGAAATGCACATTATGTCAAGGTGCTCAGGACCTGGAGTAATAAAAGAAGTATGATAACACAAGGGGGGTCAGGAAAGTTTTTCGGTGGAACTGCTGACCTTTGGCTGTGTGTTAAAGTGTTCATGGAGTCTAATTGGACCTGTGTTCCCAGGAACTTGGGCTTAGATTTACAAAGGGTCACAGGAAGGTCGACTTTTTTATTTATATGGGGGAACAATTAACAATGAAGCACAGACCAGGACTTACAGTACAATAATGTATTCTATTACAATCAGAGATCCATTAATAAGAATACAGTGGATATAATATTTAGATGGACTATAACTTGGACAAGTAGCTTAGAGGGCAGTTCTATGGTCCCTGGGCAAGTGTCCCAGGGATCACAGAATAGTTTGGATCCCTCTTTCCTAGTTTAGAAAAAGTCCTCCGACCTAGGAAAGGGGTGTCAGAAACCCCTGAAAAGCAATTACAGAAAGATTCACACAAGACTGTTTCAGGTCCAAATCCAAGGGGATGAGTGGAGTGGTGTATCTATAGAAAAAAATTAACTTGCCTGCTGGGGGGTTGACTGCTTCTCTCCCCCGCAAAAAAAGCTAGGCCTAAGCTGCCTCTCTAAGCTCAGAACTCAGTCATGGAGACAGGGAAAGAGGGTGTTTCAGTGGGTGGGAAAAGAAGGAGTCCAGAAAGGCCAGGATGCAATTCCTTTTGAACCTTCTCCAAATGCCTTCCTTCTTCCCTCCTCTCCACCCTGATGCACCCTTTCTAAGCATGTGAAAAGCCCCACCTAGTGAAATCTGCAAGTGGGAGGACAGGGCAGTGAAGATTGCATCCACCCCTCCTCCCGCTCTGGATGATCAGAGGCCTCTGAGTTTGCGGGGGTCTTCTGATTTATTTATTTATTTAAAGTTTTTATATGCCGTCCCCTTGCTGCATAGCCTCAGGACGGCTCACTTCTGATCCCCCAAGGCACAATCAGTCAGAGTGTGCCCTTGGCCAATTAGATCTAGCACTGTTTCAAACGTTTCCCCCATACTTTTTTGACCATTCTTATTCAATTCTACAGAGAAACAAATAATCCTTTTTGGAAAAGAAATTCAAAGGAGGAGGCATTTCAGAGAAATTCTCATAGGTCTTGCCATTCGCTCACTTATGAAGTGGGTGAGAACTGTGCATGGGTGTCCTGTCTTTCATTGCTCAATTATCTCTCCGGCAGCCTGTCATTTCCTTGGCTTCCTGCACTTTCTGCCCAGGGTAAGACATCATCTTCATGAGAAAATTCCTTGCACAGGACTCTTTCAGATTAGGAAGTGCAAGCAGCTGGAAGGCTGCAGGGATGTGTAAGGAATGAAGAAAGCACACACATTCACACAGTACCCTTGGCATTGATTAGGAAATGGTCGAAAAGGCCACCAAAAGTAATGTGAAATACAATATAAAATGCACCGAGCTGAAACATTTTGAAGGGCAAATTTATGTATGTATGCATTTATTTATTTATTAAAACATTTTTATGCTGCCCCATTCGCCGAAGACTCGGGGCAGCTTACAACAATAAATAAAACCACATAAATTAAAATATACATATAAAATAGTAATAATAATTTAAAACACACAAATAAAGCTTTCTGGAAGTCAGATTTTGATACAGGGACAAAATTATTCACCATCTCTTTGGAGCTGCATACCACACGGCTCCCTCTTCACTGCAGAGTTTGCATGGATGCCATGGAAGTATCAGATCTTGCATTAGAGGCAAGAGGTAATCACAACCACCTCTCCAAAACGTCACATCAGAAGACTTTGGGCAAAAGGGTGAAACCTCAAAAATCACAACTAGAGCTGAGCCAAAATTTCTGAGAAGACATTTTTCTCAGACAAGTCCTACGATGTTTCTTTCTCCCCACCCTGAAGCAAAAGGGTGGGGGAGACTTTTGAGATTTTTATTTTCTATTATTTTTTGTGATGGCTGCATTCTTTCCCTACCACCAATTCAGAAATCAGAAAAACATTACAAGTGTAAACATCTTTAAAAAAATGACAACAAAGAAAAACTCTGGAAAACACACAGGACGGACAATCTCAAGCCCCTGTGTTGCCAGATAAATCTTTTAAAACTTCAGCATAGTGGGCTGTCTTAACTTGGCACTAAAAAAATGCCAAATTTGGTGCCAGCCAGGCCATAGCAAGGAAGTTGTTCCATACGTGGAGAAAGCCTCCCTTAGACATAACTTAGGTATCTCTAAATGACTCAGATGACAGAGTTGGTGTCAGGTGGGCCTCCGTGGGGAGAACATTCCATAACTGAGAGGCGCCCAGAGGTAGCCCTTGGAGGAAGGCCTCATATACCGATTGTTGTGTACAGGTAGATGGTGGTGGTGAGAGCCATTTCAACGAGTGCCGTGGTCCCAAGCTGTGTAAGACTTTACAGGTTCAAACTAGCACCTTGTACTAGATTCCGAAGCTTATAGGCAGGCAGTGCAAGGAGGCCAGAATTGATGTTACGTGTTCAGGTCTGGTCCCAGCTTCTGAACAGTCTTGAAGGGCAGCCCTACACTGAGCACCTAACACTTCTGCTGCTGAGGCCACCTGAGCTTCAAGTGACAAAAGGGGCTCAAGGGGGACTCCCATGCTACAATCCTGCTCATGCAAAGGAAGTGGAGGCCCATCCAGAACAAGTTTAATGTCCTCCATCCAGTCAGATGAACCACCCACTAACAGCGTCTCAGTCTTGCCTGGGTGGAGTTTCAGTTTGTTAGCTATTATCTAGCACATTGTCACAATCCGATACCAGTTTAGCACATCCAGATGGAGGCAAAAAGGAAAAGGAGAGTTGTGTGTCATCAGAATACTGATGATAATATACGCCAAACTCTGAATGACCCCACTCAGCAGTTTAATGTGGATATTGAATAGCATGGGAGTAAGAACTGTGGGGGGACAGAAACTAACCCCTAGGAACCCCGTGCTGGAGACCTTAACCCCATGGGACCAACCACTATTCCCCAAACACTATGCAACCAACCAGGGAGGCACAGAGCCTTCTCCAAGCAGACAGTCACCAGTGAAGGATATCATGGTCAGTGGTATTGGAAATACCATCCTGCTGAGAGATCCAGGAGTGTCAGGATAACACTACCCTAACATAGGTCATCATGCAGGGCTACTGAAGCTGCTTCCATGATAAACCCGGCCAGAACCTTGGCTAAAATGGATCCAGAGAATTAGTCTCATCCAGGACTGATTGAAATTGGCTGGCCACCACCCACTCAAGAACTTTGCCCAGAAAGGAACCTTTGGTGCCAGGCTAAAGTTATTAAGCTCTCCAGGGGCCAGAGAGGTTCAGATAGTTTCAAAATCAGCTCTTTCAGGTAGCAATTGTTCTCTCCCTCTTCCAAGGAAGCATTGATCATCTCCCTGGCTCAACCGGTTCTTCCCTCCTTGCTGGCTTCCCTCCTTGCCAACATGGTACTGGTTGCATGAACATGTGAACGGCTTTGAGCTGTACCAACAAAAACTCACCCAAGGAAAAAAACAGGCTGTGCTCTGGGAAACTCATCTGATTTCAACTGGTATTATACTGGAATCTAAGACACAGATAATGCAAGAGATTTTGTCTTGGAAGTGCCCAGAAAATTTATTTATTTTTCGATTTATATCCTGCCTTTTTCCTACAAAGGGCTCAAGGCATCTTACATATCCTCCTCCATCTTATCCCCACAACAACAACCTGTGAGGTAGGCTGGGATGAGAGTCTGTGACTGGCCCAAAGTCACCCAGTTGGCTCCATGGCCGAGTGGGGACTAGAACCCAGAGTCCCAGTCCCATGCTCTTAACCACTACACCACACTGGCTCTCCAATATATTACAGTGGGCATTGGATGAGTTTAGGATGTTCTTGGGGCTAGAATGTAGGCCTCAGAAGACCCTAAAAAGACCTGCCAGGCCAAGATCAAATGGAAGAATGAATAAAGGCCGTGAGATGCTGTTTCTTAGTCATTCTTACTTCTCCTAAGTATGCCTAAATATTCTCAGACCAGGGTTTGACTAGGAAGTTTTACCCATCTGCTTCCTGGGGCCATACAAAGAAGTGGAGGGTGCCAGGGATGTGGCAAGGTGCACAGGAAGCAGGCTGTAGCAGGGCAAACTTGAGATATTAATGACATGGGGCTGGGTTATTCAAGGGGTGGAACAGAGAATTGGTAAAGTGGGAGCAGGGGAAAGATGTCAAAACACAGATATGTACCTGTACCAGGAGGGAAGGAATATGGCAGGGCCTCTGCTGGAATAGGTCTTTCAGAAGTTCACATTTATCTAATGCTAAAGGCTGTAGGATTGTGTACACAAGCAGAGGGTTGCTTTTGTTTTCCTACAGGAAAGGACAATGAAGGGGTTTCAAAAGTATGCAAGCACTTTTAGGTCTTCTTGAGCCCTGGTGCAGCACTCAAAACAAAAGCAGAGTGGGTTTTCCTTGAACTCTCCTGACAGGTAAAAAGAAGTGGACTTAACACAAGCTCAGATGGAATAGGGCAGGCTTGTCCAACCTGGCTCGCTACAACTCCTATCACCCCAGGCAGTATGGCCATAGCTGGGGATTATGGAGGCAGTAGTCTGAAATATCAGGGCACCAGGTTGGGAAAGTTGAATCAGATGCTAGCAACCTGCACACAACCTGAGTTTAGCAGGAAGGCCCTGTTATCATGTGTGATTAATTATTGTGTCCAAGGAAGGAAAAAGTAAAGCAACTGAGCATGAAATTCTGGGAGCTGCCAGCATGATGTGAAATTGCTTTCTCCTGAAACAATATTGAACTGCTGGAATTATATGAAAAGAATTATATAAAACTGGCAGATTACCTCTGAAGGCAGCTGTTCAGAATAAGTGGGTTTTCCCACTATTTGTAGAATATGGTGTTATGAGAGCACACGGTAACAGAGTTATCAAAACAAGATGGACATACCTGGTGAATGAAATGTGTAGCAGAGCACGAGGGGGAGTGGCACAAGTCCAGATGTCAAGACAACTGAGGGGCGGCTCTACCCAGAGAGTGAAATGGCAATCTCAGGTTTTGGGGTGCCATGGAAGGGCAGCCCATGTTTGATTATCGCTGTTATTGTTTCCTGACAAGAAGGAGGAGAGGCGCTGATGGGACTGACCACCTCAGGTGCTAGAATAACTTGATCTGCTTTTTAAAATATTGCACTATCTTGGCATAAGGGAGCAGGGCAGAATTGGCTGCTCCATTTCAGGCCACTCAGTATCTTGGACCAGCTCTGAGACAACTGCAGCAAACTGGTAGCCCTCGTTATTTGCTTTTCGGCGCCAGGCGAAGACCTTTTTATTCAAGCGGCATTTTAACTGTTAATATTATTGGATTTTATCTGGCCAGGGCGGCTTATTTTATACTGTATTGTTGTATTTTAATTTAATATTTATATTTTTAATTTATATTATTATTATTTAACTTAGTGATGTAAGCCGCCCCGAGGCTTCGGCGAATGGGGCGGCATAAAAATGTTTTAATAAATAAATAAATAAATAAAATTTCAAGAGCTCCTGTGTGTGTGTGTGTGGGGGGGGGGGGGCTTAGCAAGAGCACGATTCCCCAATCTCTCTCTCTCTCTCTCTTTCTCTCTGCATGCACAGGCACTCACAATCATATGGCGAACATCTTCATGAAAGTGAAGGGATATATGAGTAGAAAAGGAGGCGATCAGAACAGGGCGTTCATGTCACCAACTCCAAGCGGTTACTCATAGACGAGTTTCCTAGGGAAGAGTCGACAAGGTCAGCAATGACCTGAAAGAATTCTGCCTGTTCTGTTGTTCATTATCTGTATCGGCTTTGAGTGCTTTTGGAGAAAGAAGCCAAATACACACAACTGCTCAATATGAATGCATTGTGAACTCCAGCTACCTGAACAAGCACACACAGATGTGTTTTGGCATCATTTTATGACCCCAAGCTATTTCCAATATATTCTGGAATGATAAAATGCCACACAATCACTACAGCATCTGTGATGTTAGTGTTAGAAGTGTGTTTTCAACTCAAGATAGCAGAGATGTTAGAAAAGCATCATGGACTGCTATGCTAACACTTGAAGCAAAAGTTTATTCTTAGTGTTTGGCATTTTGTTTAATCCATAAGAAATCTGTCCCAGGTGAGACAAATGTTCTTCCACCGGTACCCACACTAGTTAAACCAGCTTCCCCAGGCCAACGTTCTTTGGGAAAACACACAAACTCCTTTACATTCCAGGGCATTGCTTGACATTTGGGACATAAAGACACTTCAGTGGCAACATAGGTAGAGGCCTGGGATATTTTGGGCTCAGGTCTGTTCTTGTTTCCACAAAGATGGTTAGAGGAAAATGGAAAGAGGGTGAAATTTTGGAACATAGTATAATCAGCAGTATCCAAGGATGGCAGAAACTGCAATGAATTCTAAATTCTGCAAGGACAAGTGCAGTTGGGGTAAGTCTGTCAACTTGCAAAGTTTAATGGGTGGGAATGCCCATTTTATTCATTTGCTTGTTGTGTATTTTATTAAAACATTTGTATACTCCCCTTCATCCAATAGACTCCAAAATATCCAATAAAACTATAACCCAAGCAATAAAATAAAGCTGGCAGGCAGCAGGCGAAGACATTTCTTAAATTAAAATGCCTGGGAAAATAAAAATGCATGGAGTTCCATTGTGCAGGAGCAATTTATGCACTTTGAAGCAACTATAGACGCCAGGATCACAAAGCATTCCGAACTTGTCTCTTTCCCAGATCATTCATTACAGCTTAATGATATGGTCATCATTTAAAGTAGATTGTGATGTTATGTAATGCTGCTACACCGTGGCTACGGCTGTTGCCATGCATGCATTTTTCATATCTCTGACATATGACGTATGATCTTTTAAGCTAGCTCTACCTTCCATTATTTTACCCCTGTGCCTAGTTAAAGTTGTGTTGGCAGGATATTCTGCAATACTGTTCTAAGGCAGTAAAAAACAAGGTAGGAAAAAGTACACATGTGACCACATATTAATGTCAGGATGCTTGTGCTTTCCACTCGCCTCTGCAATATGCACTGGATATACACAAAGAGCTGGATCACACACACAATTTTTCTGCACTGGATTCTTTACAATGCATCATTTGCAGCTGTTGAAAAGCACAGAATCTGAGATGTTCTGGAAGCATTATATGTGGGCTAAGGTGTATGATGTCTTTGTTCATGTATCCATATCATTACCTGGTGGGGTGTGCATCTGTGAAGTTGCCCAAAATATCCCTGAAAAAATGTTCCTGGTGAGCATTGTGACAATGTACTATAGAAGTGTCTCCAGCCCCCAAATAAGCAACATGCAGATGTGCCCAAGAGAGATTTGTAAGTCGAAGAGCTTCAGCAACAGCAGCAAAGATCAGACACACATACACGCACACTTACATTGCTCTTTTAGTTTGATCAGCAGAATTGCATTGAAAGTAATTATTTTGCTCTCCTTGGGCCAGATGAAGCCTTGGCTGGAATGTTAAGCTCAATTTGGGGGGTTTCATACTTGGAAAAAGAGGATGCTAAGGACCTGGGAAAGGTCTGGAGGAAAGGAAATATATCAAGAAAGAGAGAGCTGTGAGGACAGTTTGACAGAGCTGGGTATTATTCCTCAGAATAGTAGTATCTGAATAATTTAGGTTGCACCAGAAACATGAAAAGTAAAAACAACGTGTATCTTATTTATTTATTTAAAACATTTCTACCCCGTCCTTTGCACAAGCCTCAGAACGGCTTACAAAAATTAATAATATAAAATACAATTAAAGCATCCAATGAAACAACTCAGGTCTAACAGTAATAACAATTCAAAACTAAAAGAAAGAGAGCAAGAAAAAAGAAAAAGCAACTGTATAAAGTGTTATTAACTTTATTAAAATTATTAATTTAATTATTATAATGATAGATAAATAAAATGTTCTTTACTTGGCGCTGGAAAGAGTACAGAGTCAGCAAACAGTTAAGCATCAGTACCTCTAGGAGTTCAGAGCAGATCTTGGGCTTCTTGCCATACAAAGGATGTTGCTTCTTTGTACAGTCCAGCTGTGAGAGTCTTAACGCAGGGCAAGGCCTTCCACTAACAATCAAAGCCCAGCCATCCCGGTTCCAGCAGGAGGTCTGGCAAATGCCGTATTGGACAGAAATGCAATTTACCTGTCTGCACATTAAATAGTTGTGCCAGGGGTGAAACAGGCTTTCCTCTTTAGGAAGCAATATAAAGCCAGGTTTTGCAGTCAAAGACAGAAAAGGCCATGCCATTAAAGTGGCACAAGCATTAACTCATAAGGAAAGGGGTGTCACTTTAATGAAAAGTGGAGCTTTTTAATATTTTGATTGGATGCCGGCTTCCTTGAACTCATTTTCCCCCTCTCCAGGGATGTCTCTTGAATGTGTAATGTTGGCTCTTTACATAAGCCCATGGGGCTTGGTAAAATGAAACTCACCCCAAAAAGTAATAAGCAGACTGACCTCAAGAAGAAAAGAGGGAGATTTTGCACTTAGTCCTGGCTGGAAAGATGGATGCCCCGGAGGCCCCTCGCTCTGCTTCTGTGATGCACTGAAGTTGTTCCATTTATTTCTGGTCTGATGTGAAGGAACATGACTACCTTCCAGATTTGTATTTGGTTTGCTTTTAGGCTATTATGGGGTTAAACCATTGTCATACAGGGAAAGAATGCTTGCCCATTTCAGCCAAAAGGCAAATTGTTTAGATTAGGTCAAAATTTAGTTAGAATATAGGGATCAGGACGTTGTATTCAGTTGAGCAGAAAATTATAAAGTTTGACAGAAAGTCAGAGGATAAGAAAGGGGGTAGTGGGAGTGGGAGTGGAGGTGGGGGGGAGAGAGAGAGGTTTTTATTCAGGAAACAGAAACTTTGTTTCCATAAATGAACTACATTCCTGAATAGCTTTTTAAAAAGACTTTAAAAAAAGAAAAAATATATAAGCTAAAAATCGAGAGGAAGAGGAACTAGTGAATATGTCTTGAATAAAATGCAGCCCAAGGTCCACAGACAAGACAATAAACACTAGTGATCTGCTGATTAGGTATTTCCAATGGTGCTCACTGTAATTTTCCAAATTCCCAAATGTGTCCATGGTTGGGTAACCCTGCCAAGTGAGATTAGCGGGATATTTTTATCTCTGCTTGCGTCATTATCCTATTGCTCGTGCACTCACACCGTAGCCATCTGAGTTGGACGGTGTAAACTGGCTTCCTGCAGCAGCAGAGGGTTCAATCCATGGCCTTCATGGCCCCTTCCAACTCTTCCATTCTGTGATTCTATTCTTGCCTTGTCGGTAGTTGATTTGTTAAGTTTCTAAGCTTCTCCGTGCAGCCCTGTGCACACCTACATGGAAGTAAGACTCACAGATGTGATGAAGCCTACTTCTGAATCAACTTGCATAGAACTGTACTGCAGAACCTCTTAACACATGTTGCCTGGAATTGTACAGCATATGACACTACCCTGGCTATGAAGACATGGGGGCTTGGCATGTCCTCTGGATCTGGGCTAATCTGCCAAGGTGGTGCAAGTTTGCCTTATAAGCCACCCTGCCAAGTCGGGGTCTGTGGTGCAGTTTCTTGCCCCAGAGTGGCTTGCCGTGCCATCCATAATCATTTGACATGAGCCACCAGGGAACAAGCCAAGCTGCTGCAGAGTTGCTTGACAAGTGCAGCAAGGAACTGGCCGTGGGGCAGGAGGGAACACACTGACCTGTCCCAGTCAGGAAACGCATGTTTCCACTCAAGCAAGTACTCTGTGCTGTTGAACTAGCAGGCGCCTGGCTCTGCTCCCCCAGTTTCACATGCTGTGAAGCTGCAAAGGAGGCAGCAGCTGTGCTTGGCTGCTGCCAAGACTCCTCCAAGTTACTGGGACCAGTTGGCAGAACCACTGCGGTAATCCTGTTTTTCTTTAATAATGCCACTTTTGTGCATGTAGCATATGAAGGGGGCTTATGTGTTGGGATCCAGAATTATAACATCATTTCTTTGAAGTGATGATAGAAAATAAGACCCTCCATCCACTCAGTGGAACCTTTAGGCAGGTTATAGAAAGGCCTATGACATAAGCGTGCTGGCTACCTGATGTATATCAACTTTGCAGCTCAAACATTCTCTGCTAGAATACCAAAATCAGCAAGATTATCATAGCAGATTTCATGGGAAAGTCTTAACTATGCAATTTTTCATAAGTAATTTAGCTAAAGCTAAAGCAAAAAGTAATTGAGCTAAAGCACAGTACATGGTTCAGGAAAGACTCTGAGGCTAATAACTACAACTGTGTTGGAGATCAGTCAATGTTAGTTTCAAAGTTTGGGTCTCTGTGGTTCAGAATACAAGGCAAGGTCAAAGGTCATGATAAATCCAGACAAGAAAACATCCCAACTCAAGACATGGTCCAAGAGTAAGTGGAGTCAGCACACAATCAATTCAGCGTTGGAATCTCCACAGTAGTATGTGTGTCAAGGCAGACCAAAAACCAGGGGACATGACAAGGCCAGACCATTATGAGGTTTTTAAGAAGACATTCCTCACATAGGCTCACCACCCCTTGCTCAGCTCCCAGTAACAGTTTCAAGGCAGGCAAGAGTCTCAGATTCTTAATCCTTGCCAAGTCCAGGGAAGCAGTATCCTAGGTAAATAAAACAAGCATAACTCCAAGCAAGAGAGAAAGAGCGCACCAGACAGAAGAGAGCTGTCTCCACTAGGTCTCTGTGGTCCATGCCCTCAGGCAGAATGAGTCCAAAATTCATGATAGCTCCAGGCATATTCTTAATGATACCACATTAAATGCACAAGAGGCCAGGTCTGAATGCTTCTGTATAACCTAAAGTGCCTGATCCTGCCTAATCTTGGAAGCTAAGCAGGGTCAGGCCTGGTTAGAATCCAGATGGAAGACTAAAGTTCTACACTGAGCAGGGTGTTGGACCTGATGTCCTTCTAGGCCTCTTCCAACCGTATGATTCTATGGTCCTATGATATGATGGGGCATCCAGGTGACAAGGTGCTCCTTGGGTAGTGAAAAGTTGAGGCAGAAAGGGTTTCGTGCAGAGAAGATGGCATGTTCCCAGCATATGCTTTGCAGCTCCTCCTCCAGTTTAAATGCAGGGGTCTCTAGTCTGCAAGACAGCAGTCTCTTAAAGGCATTTCTCTTCCACTTTCTATAGATGCTTCAGTTCCCAAGAAACAGGTTTGGAGCTCCTTTTTATAGCCCAGTCTCCCTCTGCCTGCCTGATTCTCCCAAAGAGGCCGTCAGCTGTCTTAGCTGCAGGCAAGTCATCCAGGGCTGAATACTGCAGCTGGAGGCATGTCCAATTCCCTTGGCCTGCTCCACTCTGTAATACCAGGTCCAAGGATGTTGCTCTACCATCATCATGAAATGATTCTACTATTCTTAGCAAGCCCAAACCAAAGCCCTTTGGCCTCCCATCAGATAAGAAGCTAGGTATTCAAGCCTCAGTCTTCTCATGACTGCACTGGGCACTAAACCACCCTTGTATGGATCTTAATTAGATCCTGACTCTAAAGTAGAAGGCCTAGTCTAATCCCAACAGGCAGGGACAGAAATTATTTACTGGAATAAATAATTGTAAGAATTTATCTATTTTCCATATATGGATTTGTAATATATTATGCTGAAAATTGTGAATAACCTTATTTAATGGAATACTTTCTTTCCACTGATGTCAATGGATTTTAGTTGTAAAAGCTTCTAACTATTACTGCCAGCTGTAAGACCAAATGTCCAGAGGGAAAGCGCAATGAAATATCTGATAAAGAATGTTTTCCAGATTTCATTTAACTACAATGTCTTTTGAAGAGACTCCAAATGTAGCAGCACAAGATTATTGTTATTTTCTTCCATATACTTTAAATGCACTTGCAGTGTGGCTGGTTGAAATGCACCCTCCTGAGCAGGATGGAAACCTGAGCAGTTCTTTATGTAACTACTCCTATCAGGCCAGGCCAGGCATTTCCTTCAATCTGGGGGAAGGGATTGTTTTTAAAAAGAATGCTGACTGGTGTGATTTCAGACTATTATTAGCACCATCTTATAGCAGGTTTTCAATACTTTTGCACATTTATCTGTATACAATAAATAGACATGTGACAGCTATTACATATTCAATCTGGACAGATTAAAAACATATTTAGAATATTCTGCCTCTAGACCTCAAGAAGAAAAAGAGAGCCAGAAAAAGAGAGCCAAGAATGCTAGACTGGGAAAAGAGGATCTGGGTTCTAGTCCCCAGCCGGCCATGAAGCCCAGTTGATGACTTGGGGCCAGTCACTACCTCCCAGCCTAACCTACCTCACAAGGTTGTTGTTGTGAGCATAAAGTGGAAAGGAGAACCTTGTAAACTGCCTTGCGTTCCTTACAAGAAGAAGAAAGGTAGGGATATAGATGCAAGAAGAAGAAGAAGAAGAAGATGATGATGATGATTGGAACCAGGAGCTACCTTCTGTGAAAGGAAGGGATGTTCCACAAGCATTCCACTAAGTACTGGCTGGTGGCACTAATGTAAGTGAAGCTGTGCATCCACTTTGATTTCACTCTGAGCTTTAAAAGAGCCATTCATAGCAATGAACCCTAATCCCAAAATAGATTCTGCATGATGGATGGCTCCTTTAAAGCTTGGACTAAAATCTGGAGTGGATAGCCTCACTGACAGTGCAAGCACCAGCCTCCAAGGTATGCACCACTCAGTCTTTGGGGATTCCACCACCTCCCATAGAATGGCTTGCGCCACTAACCAGGATCTCATGTGCAGCATTATTAGGGGCTCAGAAGGGCTGCTGTGGAAAGGGAGGAACTACCAGTTCAATTCATCCAGCATGGCTCTGGATCTAGAGAGTCCTGTGGATTCCCTCCAGAGTTCATGTGGGGGACCTCTGCTCCTGGAATGCTCCCTCTGTTTCTGCCTTCCCTTTATGCCCCCTGAAAGTCTGCCCAGGAAGGCTGGGGAGGCAGGTGGGAGTTCCCATGGAAGGAGGAACAGATGGAAGGGGAATTGCTGATAACTGCCCTGCTCCTTCCTTCAGTTGGAGCTTCCTCTGGATTTCAGTCCCTTCACTGAATTAGTGAATAAAGAGTCCTTCCTTTCGTGGAAGGAACACGCTGGGTCAACCTTTTATGTCTGGAAGTGGGGAAGGATGTCTGGAGCCCTGTAACAGAGTCCACAGTATTTATGCTAAAGGTCCAAGGCTCAGTCCACAAGATTTCTTCTTAGTAAGAGTGGGAAACATACATATCTGAAACCCTGGAGAACTGTGCCAATTCATATAGGCTATACAGAGTCAGGTGGACCAAGGGTCTGATTCATAGAATCATAGAATAGCAGGGTTGGAAGGGGCCAAAAAGGCCTTCAGGTCCAACTTCCTGCTCAGTGTAGGACCCCAATTTACACCATCCCAGTCAAGATAAGGCAACTTCATTTGTGCACAAAAGCTCTGGAATGGGAAAGAAGAAATACATGCATGATCAAATCAAACCCAATGCACACTGCTTGCATTTCTGCCTAAGAATTAATTTAAGTTCTGTGGACATAGGAAGACATTTTGTTTTTACCATGCATGTGATCAAGTAAACAGCCACTACTGTGGAAGCAAACATTGACTTAGCTGCAGCTTCTAACCCTCTGTAGGCGACTCACAATGAATGCAGGTCTAATGCAATGTGAAAATGTATTGAGCTGTGTTTATAATCCCATTCGACACTTAACTAGCTATTGTGTTGACTCAGTATTTAATTGGCCACCTATAAGTAGTGAGGCACTATTAGGTTGTGTAGAATGAAATAGTTCCACATAGCTCCTTTGAAAGAAAAAATATAATTCACAGTCACCTTAAACATAATTGTGAAGCCCTGCTAAGGTTCCATTTCCAAAAGGGAAGGGGAAATACAAGCCCCTTAGAAGAGATTGTGAATATTTGCTGCACTCTAGATCCAAAATGAGACTTTGCTTTTTCAAATAGTTCAGTACTGACGAAGGACTAATTTAACAGGCAGCTGAAGCCACCATAGCTGACTTAAGGAGGCTCTGACCAGCTGACATGCCACACTCATAATGCAATCATAAGCTCATTTATCTTCCTATCTCTTTTCTTAGATACACCAAGGATAGGACACTCCTCAAGTTTCCGGGAACATTTCCCCCCTGCCTTGGACCATTCTTCCAGGGAACTGCACCCATGGAGTGATACACAAATTGACACTTTGAACATTAAACCACTCTGCAAAGCCTAGCACTGCAAGAGTTATGTTTAGCTTGTTTACAAGTGCCGTATCAAAAAAAGGCAAAGGCATATTTTACAGTAAACTTTACAACCCCAGAACCCAAACCAGAAAACAGAACTCATCTACTTATCTTTTCTCCTCAGTGGGTACTAAAAGCCAAGACTAGAAAACAAAGTAAACCTGAATTTATTCCTTTTTCTGGGATTTAAGGGAAGCCTAAATGGTAAAACCTAGTTGTGCTTTATTTAGATATGGGATGTATATTTCCAGCTACTCTTCTTTATACTTTGAAATATGTATATTTCATAAAGGGTTGCTTTTGATTTACTAACACCATAATCCTTTACACACTTACATTGGAGTAAGTCCCACTGAACCTGGGGAGCTAAAATCTGAGTAGCCACGCACTGACTTGGACTGTAAAGGTGCAATACTATGTGCATTTAGACAGCACAAGAGTCCTGGAGCATTTAGCATGACCCAGTCTATTATGCTGGGAATTGTCAGGCTTTTCTCTCTCTAAGGAATATAAAAAACCCTAACCTTTTTATTTACCTGGTATTTTAAGTTTTGGTGGTATTTTAAGATAGGAATTTTAATAGTTTTATTTTCTATTTTAATTGTGCTGCTTTTGCTGTAAGCCATTTTGAGATCTGTTTGGTATGGACAGGATATAAGTGTTTTAAATAAAGAAAGATGCATAGAATTACATCCTGTGTGTGTGTTTGTGGGCACATTTGGTAATTTGAGACAGTGTTCTGAGCACCACCACAAAATGGCTGCTGCCATGGGGAACATGGGCTCTTCACAAAGTAGCCTGCTTACAAGAGCAGGTGAAAGGCAGAGCGCAGTCTGAACCTGAACTCATGAAACACTGCTTTCAACCTACCATTTTCAGCACCAATTTCACAGAAGTCAAATTTTTCCTTTCTTCCTGCTCAGCTACTCACCAGCTTTCTTCCTCTCTTTCTCACCCTGGCTCACCATTAATTGGTGTGGCTTCTCTCATTCTTTATCCCTCTGTCCTTCACACACATGTACACATTCTATCCAAAAATTTGCTAACAAAAAAGTAAAATACCTTGGCAAGCATCCAGGAAGTTTGAGTGGGTGTGTAGGTGCTTTTGCCTCTCCTGATGTGAGGCTGTAGAATACTTTTTGTGAGGTGATATCCAGATGGAGAAGGAGCCCTTGATACAGGAGTGCCCATTTTTTCAGGAGTACTCCAGTAGTTTTAGCAACATGTATTTCTTCTCCTTTAGCCTAACCAGCCTCAGGGGGCTGTGTTGATGGCAGACCTACATGCATCATGCCGATTTCCTTGGGAGAAGTGCCAGATACAAATGGAAAAAAGAATACAAAAAGGGCTATGCAACACTGCAATGCAACATTGCTCTCAGGCACAATCATTGCCCCTTTAAACAGCCACACCAGTCTGTATTTTGTTGGCCATTAATGCTCTGGGTCCTGTAAGTAAGTATTCCAGAAGCAGGCTAAGAATTTCCAAAAAGCAAAATCTGTCTTGTCAAGCCTGTCTGGTGTTTCATGCTTTGTCTGCATTTCCCTAGGCTGATTCTCTTTTCATTTGTGGTGCTATAAGGCCGCAGAATATATAATATCATGCAAAATGCCTGTCCTGGAGACTGCTTCACTTTGGAGAATTCTGCTACTTGTTCAGTATCTAAGATCCCTTGCCCATTGGCTAGGACCCAGACATCCAATTCCAGAGCCGCTGTGAAGATTCATGAAGATTTATTTATGAAGATTTATTTATCAGCAGGATCCAGCTTGCAATTGGCTTGAAACCTATTGCTACCTCCCACTGTGAGGCAGATCAGACAGGGAGCAGAGTTCATCTTTAATTTATCGGGCAGAAGCAAAGGCGCTCATCCTATCTAAGGAACTGGGTAGATAAGGAGGGCCCCTTTCAGGGCTGCTCCTGTGGTTTCTTAATGAAGTTGATCTGCTCTAATATTCAGAAACCCAGATTTTAAAAGAAAAAGAAGAAAAGACAAGAGGAACAAAGAATTCTGTTGCAACATCATTCGGTGCCTGAAGTTTGGAAAGCTTGTTCTGTCTAGTTCATGTATATCAAAGGAAGTGACCACCATTAGGGAGTAGATAAGATCATTTTTTCTTTAAAAGGCATATTGAATAATACATCTTCCTTTGCATATTCCTTTAAAAAAGAGACTGGCTCTCTATATGTTCATTGGCATTTTAAAACATTTCTTACATTTACTCTCTTTTTTAATGACTGCTGGGCATACCTGATGCTCTCACAATGATGAGAGAAAAACAAAGGATGATTTGAAGTTAGCACTGCGCACACGAAGTCTGGCCAAGAGATGAATTTCTCAGTTGCTTGGATTTTCCAAAAAACAAATCAAATTTTTATTGCTTGTCAAGGAAGGCCAGCACTAATAATACAATAAAAAGGGCATACATTGTTCAAAATATAATTAGGATGTGACCTGATTTAGTCCATTGTCTGTAATATATATGCAATATCCTATAGAATAGTAAAGAATACAGCACATTATAGACATGAGTAGCATGAACAGAAAATAAATTTGAAATCAAAACACAAAATAATACAGTAAATATGTAGAACTAAGGGAAGCCAACATTCCCAGGAAGCTATGTTAAAAAAAAAAAAAGGATCTGATGTCAGAAGTGTTACTAAAGAGAGAGGGAGGGAGAGGGAGAGAAGCAGTAGCAGCTCTGTGATGTTGTGATTGACATCCGTCTTCATGCTTCCAAGCCTGATTCAAGGTGCTGCTTTTCACCTATAAAGCCTTACAGTCTTGGGACTACAATATCTCATAGATCACCTCCCCTGACCTCACTCTATCCAGACACTGTGATCCACATCTGAGGTCTTTCTCTGAGTGCCACTTCTGAGATATGAAGGAAGCCACAAGTAGGAGAGCCTTGCCAGTGGTGGTCCCCCAACTGCAGAATGATCTCCCTGTTGAGGCCTGCCCAGTGCCCACTGTGTCATCCTTTCAGCACCAAATTAAGACTGCCCTCTTCCCCATGGTATTCAAAGGCATCTAGGGATGTTTAATGGTGTAATGGAGCACCTGTTGGCTGTTTTAACAGGTCTAATATGAATTAAAATACTGTTTTAACACATACATTGTTCTTGTTTACATTTTGTATACTGTTAATTTTGTATGGTGTTTTGTTTTATTCTGGCCTTGTTCTTATAAACAGTTCAAAACTGTTCTATTGGGTGGTATAGAAATTAAATTGAGAAATATAAATGGATAAATAAATAAAAGAGGGTTGCAAATGGAAGGCAATTAACATCTGGAACCCCTCCTCCAATAAACATCTATAGATGAGAAAGGCTGATGGAGCTTTAAAAGCCTAATCTGGAAGCACTCTTTTCTTCAGAACCCATCTCTACTTTGTAGAGTCTACTGTTATGTACATTTTTGGTTGTCACCAAACTTGATATCTGCTGTAGACATTTTTAATCTAAAAATGTACATAATAGTACTGCAAAAGCTGCTCTTGCTCGAGAGCACTCCCACTCCTTTATTTAAATAAAAAATTTCAACCTAATTTAAAACAAAAGGCAGGGGAATTATTAGGCATTTCCAAGTCAGGCTAGTGGTAAATGAGGACTAGTCCCCCAATCTGTCGGCATCACCTGAGTTGTTTCCTGTCTCCACAGCTGTATTTCAGTATGTTTTGCCACATCATGCATCAGCTCCTCTGTTTTGCACAAAATAGAACAGCTCAGGCTCCTGTTGCTTCTTCGGGCACTGGAAAGGTCTTTGTCAAAATTAACTGGGAATTTATTTCATCCCATTCAGTAGTCGGGCTCTCCTGCCAAATGTGTGAAATGGGTCAGAACTGCTCCTTAGCCTCACTGTCCTGGCCTGCTGCTCCCACTTCAGACCAGAGAATGGCAGGGGTGAGAAGGAGCAGCTGAGATGCTCCTGGCCTTTTGGATGGCCAAGCGAGCAAGTTGTGGCAGCGATGACAAAGGACCAGGTGCTATAGCAGCTGGTGACAATCCTGGGCTCACCGAGGGAGGGCTCCCCGAGATCACCCCTGAGATCAAAGGGCCCCCAAAACCTGGAGCCAGTACTGATTACATACAGGAAATAATTGTTATATTAAAACAAAGCATCACAAACCTTCACTAATCCTGAGTATTGTGAGGACATCAGGAGATAAAAATGTCTGTTGTTTTATAGCCAAGCTGGGTAGAGCCCCTCCCATCTACTTTGCATATCCCCACCCACCCTACTTTGCATGTCCCTGCCCCCTTTCAAGAATGTTCATGACTCAGTAAAGCCAGGCTGCCCTGTAAGTTTAGTTCACTGCATTCTTGCTTATAGTTTACACGTGGTGCCAACAACCACTGAGGCCCAGCGTGCCTCTTCCTTACCATCTCCATGTTGCTGCTGCTGCCCTGGAATGGGCAGGGACATCAGGGGTTTCTCCATCCTGCTGGAAGCTGGTACACACAGATGGGGCACGGGAAGATGAAAGGGGGCATGACTGACTGTCAGCCGAGGAATATCAATTGGTGAGAGCAATTAGTAGGAAATAAAAATGTAGATTATATTTAAAACATGTGGTATTGGCCTCTGACAGGAATGGCCAAATAAATATACTTTTCCTGAAGGTCTAGTTACTGGGTAAGTGGATATACTGAAATGCCCTAAAAATCGCCATCACAGAACAGGAGGAAGGGCTAGAAGATGAGAACAAATACAAGGCAAGAGCTTCAAAGGAAATACCTGAGGACAGGATGAAATGGATTGCATGCAGGCTGCAGGACGGTAGCACAAAAGTGACCTTTTAAACCTGGGGATAATGGCACTGAGGAGAAAACCTCCAATTCCTCCACTGGCACAACAGGAGAAATGCAGGCTCTGAACTGTGGCTCAATTCAATGCATCTGCCAAGTGGCCTCTGCTGAACAGAAGAATCTTTTTCACACTTGGGGACATAGTGATGGTAAGATAACATTATCTAGAAATCAGGAGACCAAGGGATGGCAGCTTTTGCGCCTTCCCTGCTGGCAGAAGATGCATGCTCTCTGGTTCTGTAAGTTCACTGGCATTTTCTTGCCTTTTCTTTGTAGGATGATTACAGCATTCTTCACACGAGGTATTTTTTCCAGGGGTTTTTCTCTCTGCCTTTCTTTTTCCTATATTGCCCATAATACAACACAAAGTGGTGTTGTGGAATACTGTGGAATTTTGACAACACACAGGAGTATTGGTGGAATAGGGCACCACCACAATGGCTGGAAAATCCAGGAGATGCCCTGGAATAAGATGACATTGTGAAGAGGCCTCACAAACATTCATGAATGGCAGACCACAAGGGCACAATAAATATTTCATGTAGAGAAACCCGATGTCAGCTGTGAGCACTGAAAGGGAAATGTGTGCTTCTCTTTCTCTGCCTCAGTGGTGCAAGTCAAAGGATACAAGTTCATTCCACTGCAAAATTTGGTCATATTTTTATACTGGTGGGTTCTGCTTCTTTGTAATAGCAACAAGAATGAAAGAAGTCCCAGAATTCAGATCAGGTTGCATAAAAGACTTCCTACATGTTATTAGGAATGTATCATTTACCACAATTAAAACTAGAGCTGTGCACAAGCGTCCTCTTGATTGGTGGGTAGAGAAAGTGGGAGATCATTTCATCAAATTTCTCCAAGTGGAGGAGAAATACTACACAGCTGGGTGAAGGTGGCCATGCAGCTTCTTTGTTTTGTGTGTGTTTGGAGGAAGCCGTTTGTGCTGAAACAACACCATCCGTGTTTGTGGACACCCCTTCCCATTTTGCATCCTCCACAATGCAGGCACGAGGGACAGTTCCTTAACTACCCTCAGGGAAGGGGTGTTGCTAGTACAGAGCTAAACTCTGTCCTCCAACTTCCTGAATGTTTTCATTTCGCATGAAAGATGCTTCCATTCTGCTGTCTCATTCTCAGGGTGCCTTATAATTTGTTTTGTCTCTCTCTGTGTTTTTTACTTATCTAATCACAGCTACCCTTCCAAAACTGAAAAGGCCCTGTGGGAGGAAGGGCTTCATGAGGCCTTTGCCTGAGCTTTAATGGAAGTGTAGAAGGAGGCGGAGGATCCAAACTGCCGGAAAGCCAAACGTACAATGAAAGACAGGGCACTCACGCACCCAGCTGCCCCATATGTAAAGTGAGGCCATGAACCCCAAATCCAAACCATGAGATTCCCCCCCCCCCACACACACAATTTTCTTCTTGGCTTAATTTTTTTTAAAAAGCATTTAAAACTATCCAATGGAGTGGGAAGGGTCACAAATGGGGAGAAATTTTCAGTGCAACAATGATCTACATGTGTAGCTTGGCTGAGGATATTGCTATTATATATTCTGGATGCATTCACTGCATGTTCGCACACAAGGTAGGTCCTGCGCTAGACCCCCCCCCCCCCCCCAGAGGCCACTGTGATCAGCCTGGCTTTCATTTTCTGTCATGACGCACTTGTCCAGCTCAAGGGCCGCCAGAGAATCACCCTCTGAAAGTGTTCTGTATTTCAAGGGTGTCTCATCCAAATTTGGGTTGTAGATCATGAATCGTAGGAAATGTTGACTGTCTGTGACAGACAGCACCTGGACAGCAGCCATGGGTAAGATCCACCGTACTTCTACCTAAATAACAACAGTTCCTTTAAAAATTGCGCCTATGCAGATCAATCAGCACATATAAGCAGTATTACGGTAATCACTGTCCTCATTTGACCTCAGTTTAGGTGATGCATTTACTTTTGGGGGTGGGGGGAATTCAAAAGGGCCACTCAGTATCCTGCAAGGGCCCATTACACCTGCTGCTGTTGCTCTATCCCCGGCCCTACATTAATGGGCTCTTTAAAAAACTGCACATTTATTTTGCAAAGGGTGCTCTGTAGTACAAGAATGTAGGCGTTCAAACAGTAAACAACATTAAAAAGACTTGGGGCTTTTCTGATTTTACTAGCTTTTCATTGTTGCCTAGAAACATAAAAACATGCTATTTTTAAGATTGTGTAATTCATATGTGGTTATTAAGTTGTGAGTGATGGAAATTACACGGAGAGCCTGGCAAAACAGACAAGTATCCACACAAGGCAGGAAGTGTCGTTGCCACTGAGAAGGCCGGTCATGATGGCTGTGGCGCATTGGCCACAAGCAGTTCCTCCATGATTCGGCCCATCTGAAGTCACATCAGCAACATTCCTTTTCAGAATAGGGGCCTTGTTTTACCAGCCTGAATGATGTGAAAGTCTCTTCACGGAACTGAAATTGCCTTCAAAGCATAACTGTGCCACCAGTGTAATGCTGAAGAGCGTAGCCTTGTTCTTCCTATACTTAAAAAGGAAAATATGTCCTATATTTTCGAAAGGAAGGCTCACAAGATTTTGCCCGTACATTGAAAGACCTCATTAGGGAATCGGAAGGCTGAACCAGCCTGGATTGAACGTTGTAGCTGCTGATGTCCTTACTGGCTACACCCTGGTCACTGGTGCATGGGACTCTCTGTGTGCACCAACATATGTGCCTGAAGCGGAAGGATTGTCTTGCTGGGTGAGTCCCAAGGCTCTTTTCTTCCAGCGTTCCATTCACACAATGGCCAACTACCAGCTCCTTGTGGGAAGCCCACAAGCAGGATTTGAGAGCAAGGCACCCCCTGCTCCTATTCCCAAGCAACCATTATTCTCAGGCTTACTGCCTCACTGAAGAGTCCCAAGAACTAGGAAATCAAATGAAGCTTCCTTGCCCACTGAAAGGTCAAAGCTATTGCAGTTTACAATTTAATTAAGGATGATTTCTTTCTAGGCCATTCTTCCCATCCCTGGAACATATAGGCAAGCCCTGCAGAATGTGTAATTTTGTAAAAGGACATTGGATGCAGCTTTTCAGAAGAGCCTGTATAGCTTAGTACTATATCTTGGCTTACGAAACAGTGTATAGAGAATGCTTCTAGGGATCTAACATCTGCTGTCATCCATGAATTCCTCCTCCATTCGCTACCTGAAAATACATTTTTTAAAAAATTGGTGGTCTTCAGACTTCAGAAAGGCTTTGTTCAAGTTGCCATGACAGCCTATCACTTGATACGAACTGAGAAAATTGTGCAGTACTGCACATAGTTCTAAATCTGACACTGTGATGTGAAGAGGCAGTTAGCAGTGCTGCAGCTTTTGATGGTTACAGGTGAAGTCATCCAAAGAACATAACCCACGGGACCAAGTCTGTAAGTCCATGGGCCAAATCCTATCTGCCTGGTGCTTCAATCCTGCCCTATAGCATTCCTCAGTTGGCCATGCTTCATCAGGTGCTCAACCCCTATGCCCCCAACACCAGCTCAGCTGGTGGTTTCTTTTGTGCAGGGTTTCCCTGTTGCAAATGGTAGAACTGCCTCTTCAACAAAGGCTTAGTTACTGGCAGTGAGAGCTTTAAGTTCAGATAAGCTGAGATGGGGGGTACTTTTGGCCTCAGACTTCTGACTTGGCCCTGCCCCTTCTGTCTGTGGCTCCACCCAACCCTAGAATGCAGGCCCCGGGACCGTCTCTGAAATGGAATTTGGCCACATTCTGCAAGAGGTTCGGCACCCCTGTAGTGTCACGGAATGGGCACCATGTTAGAAATTAGCATGGCTGAGGGGTTGATTGGGACTGATCTCAGCTTTCCAGTTATTTGGAACACTGGATAATGAATTCAGGGATACTGTCCGTGCAACCAGAAAACTTAAAATCACCACCACTGCCAAACTCAATACTATAGACATTATCCCGCACGCCACGTGGCAAGTCATTTCATTCTGATGTCTTGCCTTCTGAAAGGGCCACATCAGGCCCTTGGCTCTATTTCATGTGGCTGGCTATCTCACCCAGAAGGTCTCTGCATGTTATTAATTTAAAGCTCTGGTGATAGAAATCAGTGGGTGGGTGGGTAGGAAGAGGAATGGTAGAAAAGGGAATTGTAGGAATGGAGAAAAAGAAAGTGACAGAAAACTAAAAGGGCTGACCCACCCACTTTTGGCTTTGGCCATGCCCACCAACTGGCTTTGGCCTAGCTCACCGCTGGCATGTGGTCCCCAACAAAATACTGTGAGGAAACATGGCCCCCGACAGAGGTATGGTTGTCCACCTTTGTTTATGAGAACAGCCATTACAGAGAGCAATTTGAGGTACTTCCATGTGGCCACCATTTTGTATATATTGCTCCTTACCCTTAGAGCATCTCCAGACTGACACCTTTGCACTGCCCAGTTATTACAGTTTCACTGTCAATGAGGTGTAGAAATTCAGTTAACCTTCTGTACTATGGGAGAGATTGTATCACATGTTTAGGGGGATGTCCATACACCCTGCTATATTTCATCCACACCAAATGAGTGACAGTGTATCCAAGCGTGCCATGTTAGTGGTTTGATAGATTTAAAAATTGGACTGAAGCACTTTTTTCCTTTAGATGCAATTCTGTGAATAATTTATTGTTTATTTTAAATGCAGATGAAATTTTGAAGTGCAAATTAAAGGGTTTTTTTTAAAACTACC
Organism: Varanus komodoensis; assembly: GCF_004798865.1. Classification (NCBI taxonomy): domain Eukaryota; kingdom Metazoa; phylum Chordata; class Lepidosauria; order Squamata; family Varanidae; genus Varanus; species Varanus komodoensis. The sequence goes on along the minus strand of NW_025336345.1, from coordinate 1,307,281 downwards.
ATGCTAAAATGGCATTGACTGGGAGGATGTGGTACAGTCTGCCAAAATATAGAGACATAGTGACAGGCACAACTGCCTGTACAATAACAGGCAGTTATTGTACATCTCCAGAAGGTCTCTGGAGATGGAACTACACTTCTGTCGTCTATAAAAAGATGACTGATTCTTTAAACTCTCAAAAGTGGTATTGGAATTATACAAAACCCCTGGAAATCATCCACTTGATGACCATGTCCCATAGATCTCTTGTTTTAAAATGTGTGAACTAAATATTGACCATTCCAGAGAAAACATTTACTACAGGCAGAGGCACCTTTAGGTTTTCAACCAGCAATGATCAGCCTCTCCTACCTAAGGTAAATCAGTTCAGTTTGGGCACTGAGCTCAAAATTTCAAAAACAGATGAATCAGATCCAGCCAGCTTTCCTTTTTCTGTCTTGCAGTTTTCTTGTATTTTTTTCTCCTTTGAGTCTGGCAGCTATTCATCCAGAAGGCTCCTCTTGGAAATGAAACAGAAGAACCCTCAGATTAGCTTGGTGTCTGTGCCACACTGACATGGTGTCACATTGAATCTCTGGAGAGTTCTCAAAACTAGTTGCCTTTCCTTCAGCTGATGCTGCAAAACAGCTTCCTTATCCTGCTTTATGTGGAAATCACAAGGCAATCATGTCTCCTTGTGTTGTCTGTGGATGCTCAAGAGCCGTAATCTCCATGCATTAGTGTTAGAGAGATGACACACCATGAAATCTACCTCCAGACAGAAGCACCTGCTTCTGTAACCAGGACCTCAGGGAACTACTGTGCAATGACACCCCAGTTCAGCTGGTGATGTGACAGCACTTTTTACAAGACCAGTGTAAAACAAAATACCTGTTTGTTTTTGTTTTCCCTCAGATACCTCTGAAATGAATTGTCTTGGTGAAATACCTTTGGAGAGGAAATTAATACTTAAGTATTTAGTTGTTTTTGCTGTTGCATAACATACTCCCTTCCCTTCCCTTCCCTTCCCTTCAGTTCCCAAATAAGTTTAATAATAACAGCCCTGAACATGGTACACAGAAAACAGAGGAACAGAGTCTTGGATTTGGGGGTATGTCAAGAAAACCACTGCATTCCCCAGATTTTCCAGCTCTGCCTGACTTTTAAGCAGAACTACATACTCTCATCAGACTGGCCTCTCACAACCAGTGCATCAAAAGCCTGACTGGCTTACAACTAAGGAGATTTCAGCCGAATGCATTTAAAAACAACTATGATGTTTAAAGTGTTGTTCTTACACTGTGGAGTGCACAGCAGGATGCAAGAATTAATCACGAAGTCTCTGCATGCATGTGTGTGTGTTTATATCTATATTGCAAGAGAAGGAGATGGGGAGGGGAAACTTGGAGGAGAGAGAGGATATCTGAAGCTGTTACACCATTACTGATTTTCAGAATCTATCCACAAGTCCAACCATATTAGGGCTTATCTTAGAGATGCAGACTGTGGAATTATACAAATCTTGCCTGGAAGCATCTGTGCATCCTCTGATGGTTGCAATATCTAGCCCTCTGTTTCTTCTCCCAGGCAGTTACTTTTATCTGAATGGCTGATCTTCCTTCCTTCCTTCCATCTTCTGTACCTTTCTTTCCCTCCATGAATTTCTCAAGCAAATCCCTAATTCCAGAGATTTGAACTTTTCTCTCAAAAATGAATCACAGTTCAATTAATACGAAGCCAACAGAAATGTGAAAGGATGGAGTGCCTTATCTTCCAAGATTTCCCCCCAGGTTTTGAAAGTGCAGCCTCAGAGCTGCCCTATGCCAGCTACTTTTTCTGTGTTTATATGTGTGTCCATGATCTGAGCTGGTCTGTATCAAGAGAAAAAAAAATGAAAGAAGGAAAGAAAGATGAAAGGACAAGCTCGCCACTCCTCTTGACCCTTCCCTTCCATGATCATTTGTTTGTTTGTTTGTTCATGTGGGTCCATTCACACAGGCTGTCATGGCGGGTGTAGGCCAGTCATAAACAATCCTTTTCCTAGAAGGCAAAAATAACAGTAACTTGTGCAAAAACGGACGTGCAAGGCAGAAGTGGGATCTGAGGTCCGAAACACGAAGGTACACTTTTGAACCCACCCATTTCTGCTGTTCTGCAGCAGGCAAGGATTGAGGGGTGGGGGGAGGGGGGGAGGCATTTTGTGAAATAGGAGTGGCTGTAGAGGGTGATGCTCACTTTGCAGCATATCAGCCTTAAAACAAAAGAAATCTAAAAATAACATAAACATCAAGAGTGGCAGGGAACTAGGAGGATGCTGAGAAAGGAGTCCCTGGGTTCCACTCTAGAGATCCCAAGCCTGGGTTCCACTCTAGAGATCCCAAGCCTAGAGCCTGCAGTACATCTTCCTGGCTGATGCTTCATCAGAAGACCCAGTGCTCCCCACGCCCCATTCTAGGGTAAGGTTGCCTCGGCCTTGCATTCATGAGTAGGGCTAGGCTTGGTCCCACAGTGGCCCTTTGTACTGAGCGTCAGTAAAGAATACAGTAAAATTGGCCTTTTTACAGTATGGTGCTCTTTTAGCCTGATATGCACCGTTCAGTGTGTGAGATGTTTCATGGCATAGAGACAAAATAAGAACCCCCCCCCCATTTCCATTTAAATGTCAGGTTGCTACTGAGGTCATGGGAGTCGGTCTAGTCAAATAATATGGCACCCTTCGATCCAATGCTTTTAAAATTTTTCTTCAGCACTGCAGGCTGAGGGCCGGGCTATAGGTGATGTCAGCTTTACATGCTTGCTCCTGAGTAAGGGATTTTTCGTTCTAAAAGGCCAAGTGCAAGGGCCTTACCTGAATCAGGATTCCCCATGGCTACAAGTTTGCGCGAGGCTTGGGAAAGCTAACATGGAAGCCAATGCAAAGTGTCCTTGACTGTGCAAATTGCAGCTGTGGCCCTCTGTGGCAGGGGGCTAGGGTCCACATCTGGATGGCACCTTCTACGCCAACTGCTTCGGAAAAGGAAGATCCTGCACTCAAGAGCTAACCACAGAATTAATCTATATTTGTTTCATTTCTATACTGCCCAATAAGGGGATGCAGGTAGCGCAGTGGTTTAAACCGCTGTGCTGCTGGGCTGCTTGATCAAAAGGTCACCAGTTCGAATCTGCACAACGGAGTGAGTTCCCGTTGCTCCGTCCCAGCTCCTGCCAACCTTGCAGTTTGAAAGCATACAAATGCAAGTAGATGAAAAGGTACCACTTTGGTGGGCAGGTAACAGTGTTCCTGCACTTCGGTGTTTAGTCATGCTGGCCACATGACCACGGAGACTGTCTGCAGACAAACGCTGGCTCCTTCGGCCAGGAAACGGAGTTGAGCACCGCCCCCGAGAGTCAGGCATGACTGGACTTTATGTCAAGGGGAAACCTTTACTTTACCTTATACTGCCCAATAGGCAAGCTCAGAACCATTATTCAGATACAGAAGATACAACAAAATGCAAATACAATAAAATGCAGAATAGAATTCCAGTATGCACAGTTAAAACAGTTAAACATTCCAATTAACAAAAATATAGCACAATTTAACAGCTAAAATATTTTCATTATAAACTAGACATAATTAAAACAGCAGACATAACTCATCACGTAGCATTAAACACCAGTAGTGCCACACGTTCCTTGTCCTTCATGTGTCTGACCGTCGTAGAGAGAACTGGGGGTTGTGGGTGGAAAGGGACTGTGGCCTGTGCTGCCTCCAGGATGTTGAGGGCCCCTGCACTGGCCATCTCCCCCAGCTGACCTTCTCATCACTGTTGACGGCAGCTCCTATCACCTCCTCATCCTCTCTCATCGATACCACGACATGCTGCTTTAACAGGCTGGGAGCCAGGGAGCAAGCAGAGAGTGGCGTTTGCTTCTGCTCCTCCTCTCCACCACCACTGTTGCGTGGACCGGAGGAAGAGGCCACTGGACCACCAGGGTGCCGTGCTGAAGGGGCATGACAGATGCCGGGGCTCTTGCCCACGGTCCCCCGGCTGAGGCCCTCGCTGAAGCCCGAGCGTGCATGCATGCCCTCGCTGCCGGCCCTGCACTGGACCGACTGACAGGGCAGAGTGAGGACTGAGTCGCTGTGTTAAGACTGGGCAGTCCAAAAGCAGTCGACCGGCAGCTTCAGGAGGCCAGGATGCTTTAGCATTGCACAAGTTGAAAGTTTGATCCAAAGATAGGCCAGCATCCACCTTGCCGTTTTCCTGTGCTGCCTCCTCGGTGATCGCAGTTCCCATGCTGCACTGTTCAGGCAAGTAGACCATTCATGTGAGCAGTTTTCCCCACCACAGAAGTGAGGCCCTGTGCTGTTATCAGTGCCAATCCTGTGTGACAGTTTGATAGTTTATTTGCTTAATTTGTTAACGTATTAGCTGCTTTGAATTATAAAATAAGCCCCAAACATGGATCAGTCAATAAAACACTGTAAAATCATGCAACACTGACCCTTCCCTCACAAACGCTGTCTCTAAGCCTAACCTACCTCACAGGGTTATTGTGAAGATAAAATGGAGAGGAGAAGGAGGAGGAACAGGAGCATGTAAACCAGCTTGGTTCCTTGTAAGAGGAAAAAGACAGACAGAAATAGAATAAAGATATAAAAGTGGCAGAAGCATAACACAGATAAATAATAGCTCAACACAATGCAGCAAAACAGTTTCAGCTGAAAGTCTGGATGAGCAAACAAGTCTTCAGATAGTGCTGGAAGCTTGTCAGACTCGTCACAGCCCTTATAGGAGAGGAGTTACATGGTCCAGGTGCCTGTATAAATGATGCTGTCTCTTGAGTTGCCGCTTATGGGATTTGGGAACGGGGGGCACCATCAAGAGGTCCCATGTGCTTTGAACAGGACCAGCCCTCTCATGTGGTGTGGCAAAACACCTGCTTCAGGTGGTGGAGTTGGAGGTGCTATGAATTGTGTCACTCCTCCCATCTGTTCCCACCAGGGAACCTGTCCAGCTGCTAACCCACCATGGACTTTTCCACAGCTGGAGAGGGGACCAGCGGGGTTTCCCAGAGCAGCTGCTGCCTCAGTTTCACTCTGGGCCAAACAGAGGATGGGCAATGGCCCTAAGCCACCTGCTGCCTGGCTTGCGCAAGAATCCTCCCAGTGGATGGGCTCCTGTAGAGCCACATCATGCAGAAGAAGCAGCTGGCATGGCTCTTTGGAGAGCCAGCCAGACCCCCATGCCTGGCTCTGAGGGCCTCCTTCCAAAGAATCACACATTGTGTGACAGGGTACAGGACATCTCCTGCCCACTCCCTACCCCCAGAATGTCTGGCTCTGAAGGAGAGACTCCCAAAGAGCTGGACATCAGGTCCCAGTCATATTTCAGAGGAAAAGTGTCCATGGAAGGGACACAGGCAGCCAAGGGGTGGTGCAGAGTTTGAGAGTGCTGTGGTGGGACCCGAGTGATCTGGGTTCTAGTTCATCCAACCATGGAGCTCATTGGGCGACTTTGGGCCAGACACAGACTCTCTGCCCAGCCTACCTCCCCAGCTTGTCACTGTGAGCATAAGATTGAGAAGAGAAGGAGAACTATACCAGCTGCCTTGAGTTCTTTGGAAGGAAAAAGGCAGGATATAAATATAACAGATATATGAATAAATGGCAGGGAGCTGGGAAGAGGTGGGGTGGAGTCTCGCATATGCTCTTCCAGTTCAGGCAGAGGGAGAGATTGTGCCAGCCTAGATAGCAATATTCCGGCAGATCCGTCATGGCATGATATGCAGCTGTCCCAGCAGTGAGTGCGGGAGAATAAGAGAGCACTCTTGGCATGCGGACACTGCGATGCAGCTGCTCGGTTGCTCTGAAAACCTGGATGAGAAATCATACTGAGTGTAAAGTTTTCATCCATCCCACATAACTGCAAGTTTAGTGCTTGGATGGCTCATTAACTAATAATAATGAGTCAGAGTGCTGAGCTCGTGGGCATTGCAAATGATACAGTATTGGGAAGAAACCACGAGGATGCAGAATTTCAATGAGGCTGATCTAAGGAACACCAATAAAATGTCACCGTTTATCCCTGCTCTGTGAAACGAACAATACGGCCTAATGAGAATACAGCAGCTTCTGTGCCCCTCTGGCTTGGATCACCAAGTGCCTGAGCCAAGGCCCTTCTTCCATCGAGCGCTTTCTGACCAACGTTGCATGCTAATTGTGCTTAGTGTGTGGCCATCAAATTTGTCTCCATTTTTAGCAAATGAGGTGTTCCGTCATGTTCCTGAAAGATGCACCAAGGAATCTCTGATGTCCTGGTGCATCCTGCACATGGCAATATTAATTGAACTGTTATTATATCCCTTACCTTTTCAAAACCATAATCTAGGGGTCTCCTGCTATCCTGATGAGAAGGGAGGATAAATAAGACTAAAGCATGTTATGAGAATGAGAGTGCATTTATTAATTTGTGTCATGCACTCTTTGATCAAAATATACCCTTGTTGATGTCAGATCTTTAGGTATCAAACTGAAAAGCAGGCAATTTGTTGTAGCCTTCTTTGGGATTTGACTTCTTATCTCTTGCTAATTAAAGATGCATTGTTCAGATGTAATTGAAAAGAATTAACTGTTTATCTCTTTGCTCGAATGCTCTGCAATGCTCTTTCCACATACATTGGGTGTTTCTTTCTCTTTAAGAATTAATTCTAAAAACCGTACTCTGTGCCTGTTTTGAATAGTCCTGACCTACTTTGCTAAGATCAGGTTTAGTAAACCACGTTCAGGTTTGCTGTCAGGGCACCTTGCCAACTCTCCTGTGGACATGGAGTAGTGGAGATGCTTTAAATCTCTGTCTGTTCCTCAGGATGACAATAGTGCAATAATGGATGGCATGCCAGGAATATCTTGCACGCGCTTTTTAAGGGCAGCCTAATCGTGCTGCATTAGATTTATCCAGGCATTAAAAACACATTTTCAGAAGGCCAATGGCCCTTTCAGAGAGTGATCTGGAGAACACAGGAGTTGCTTTGTAATATTCCTCTTAGCCTGAAAACGTGAGCAACGATGGTTAAAAGGAGGTGCAAAGAGGCAAGCAGGCAGGGCTTGTACAGGGAAGATGCATGGTATTAGCAGCTAACTCTGCAGGATAAGCAGAGCCTTTAACAGGAGGCAACCCTGACAGCCCCTTTGGCATGTTCGTACATGCAGGGTAGGCTGATGGCTCCGGAGCCAGTGGAGCCTCTTATCCATTGCAGCTTTTGTTCTGACCTTTATCAGAGCTAACCCTCTGGTGAACCTCTTTTGGAGGTGGAGTTCAGCCCCGCAGAGAGCTCCTTATAAAGCCCAGAATAAAGGCTGCGCTGGATAGAGAGCTCCACCACCACAGGAGTCGGCAGCCTCTCCTGTGCATAAGTATCCATGTGAAGCCCATGTGCAGAACATCATGTGCGGCAGCCTCGCACCAGGCTTTCCTTGCTATGGGCAAAGCAATGCATGGCAAGATCCTCAGTGCAAGGGTGAGGAACCTGCAGATCTCCAGGTGATTTTGGCCTTCAACTCCCATCGGCCCCAGCCAGCAGGGACTATGGGAGTGACAGGAGCCGAGATCTAGCTACACCTGGAGAGCCATGGGTTCCTGTGCCTTATTCTCTGGGTGGAGATGAAGGTTTCCAAAGCCATTTATCCTGCCTGGGAGAAAACCTGAAAGGAGCATCAGAGCTGCTTGCTGGCAGGATGGGATAGATCTGGCCTCCAAGAGAGTTGCATGCCAAGTCCTGAAGAGGCAGCAATTTACTGCCAGCAGCAGTCGTGCTAGACCTGGCCACCAGGTTAACTGCAGCTCTAGCATAGATATGCCTCAATCATGCAGAAATTGGCAAGCATGAAGGATACAGCCCATTCATGATGCTTTGTTGAATTCCATGGGGCTTCAGCACCAACGAACACCTGTTCTTCACCAGGTTGTGTCCAAAGACAGACGCCTTGAAACCCAGCAGGAGCAGCAGCTCCAGCATGAGCAAGTGCGGAGTCCGCAACTAAAGCAATGGTGGCTGTTTCTTGGACAGCATTCAATAGGCAAGCAGAGAACTGAGAAGCCTGCGGACAGAGTGCCTTTTCTATTCCAGGTGGAAAGAAGGAAGGAAGAGGCCAATCTCCCTTTCAAAAGGGCTTAATTAGTTGATTTAGTCAATGTAAATAATTGAATGTCCTGCCCATTGGCAAGGAGGCACCTGAGCCTTCTTTTGTGAAAAGCTGTAGTCATTTAATAAAGGACTGGGAGCAAGGATCAAAGGAACACTTAGTGCCATGAAAATTTAAAGAAATGGTGCATCACACTACAAAACCATCCCTCTTTCCTATTCTCATCCACTCACTATTGCTTGGCCTGCACTGTCCAAGTGGCCACTTACTCTCAGGCGGCAGAGAATGCTTCTCAGGAGCACATTGTGGCAGCAGTCTCACCAGGCTTCCCAGACCTGATGCCCTCCAGCCCTCCTGCTGGACTACAACTCCTATTCACCCCAGCCAGCATGGCCTGCAAAAGGCTGGCAGATAGGTGCATGGCTCCTGACATCTGTACATCTAAAGAATGCAAACAGACTGATGAAATGCAGCCCAAGACCCAATGGCTCAGCGGGGTTCATGTTCTGCAGCTGTAGTGCTGGACTGCTGCACCGAGCCCTATGGTGGCGTTGCTGGACCACAAGCTATCCAGCTGTAACCACAATCAGAGAATGTGGTCTCAGCAGGGAGTGAAAGCAGCTGGGCCTTTAGGCAGGCTGATAGACCTGAAGTGTGGCCAGCTCCATCCCTCCTGGGGGACCCAGCTGGACTGTTAAAGGGTCCTTGTCTGATTCTGTAGCTTGGGCGTCAAAGGACTTGGGACCTGGAGTTCCTGCTGGAGGCTCATCTCCTGAGCCAGGGCGGCTTGGTGGGGATGTGTCCCCTGGCTGGAAGAGCCCAAAATAAAACACTGGCTGTCTTGCCTCCAAGGGTGCAGCTAGTACCGTGTCCTCCTCAGAATCCTCTCCTGTCACTAGAAAGCTTGAGGGCTCAGGTTTATGACACTGTGGCCTTGCAGAACTGTGAAGTCCTTGGGCAGATCTTTTCATGGCCGGAGCAGCAGCCGCACTTTGAACTCCAGAGCTTCCGCTGCCTGTAGGCTGCCAGTCCTGACATGCTGTGGAGCTAGAGCTCCCTTTCCAACATGCTCCTGACCTCAGCCGACCCAGCCATTCGAATGCAAAGGGGGTGGGGGGAACGCGGTGTCTGTGCTTTGCTGAAGGAATGTATTTCAGCAAATCGACATGACTCTGTACTTTACTCTACTCTGGGTAAGTGCATGTCACTGGTACCTAATTAGGGCATGCTGTCAGGCAGAGATTTGTAGCGGCAGAACAGCTGACATCTTGGCTGCAGCAGGCTTTCGGTGTCTTCAGGAAGGTGTTCTCATGGGTATCACCAAGGGTTGGAATTACAGTATTTTTGTGACTCCTCTTTAATATTTCATGAAGCACTAACCAAAAGTATAAAATGCTTTCTCACAATCAGGCATACTTTAGGACAATGAACTCCAAACCGTAGGAGTGCAAAACTGTAGACCGGAGGCCTAGCTGGCTCCAGCCCTTCCGAGACCCCAGGCCGGCTTCTGGGGTTCCCCACTCCCCTCCCCCTGTTTTGGTTTATCCCAGCTTCTTCTGCAGACTATCTTTCCCCAGTCTAAAAGGCTGCTCGGCTGCTCATGAGGCCTCTTTACTGGTTGGAAGTGCTTTAAGGTGAAACATGCTGGCATTTTTGACCCTGTTTCCTTTGCACCAGCCATTCATGGGTGATTCTCAAGATCTCCTCGGAAACAGGATTTGGCCCTTGGCCAAAAGGAGCAAAGAGGAGAGCAAAAAGGAGACAGTGCCCTGGGATCCTCTTCCCATGTGCTACCAGGACAGTATCACTTTTGCAGACAGCACCCCTGAGTCTGTGCTTGGTGCTCCTAAGCACAGAGACACACATTCCCCTCCCAAGGCTTTGCGCACGCCAGACTTCACAATGTGCGAAGGACGTCGTGTATAGGGCAGTGTACAGGACAGGAGGACATCATGCCCCCAAAAGCAAGTGTGATCTAGTGCCTGAGATCCCCACCTGACTTTTATACCACTAGCTCTCAAGGAATAACATTCGTATCAACCACTCCTGCTCCACCTCTCTTAGCAGGTTCTTCACTGTACCATCCAATGTGACCTCTTGGCCACCTGCTCGGCCTGGAGGATTATAGGAATCCAGCGAAGGAGAAAAGAAGCTCAGAGGCTCCCCCTGCCCTCCAAAACATTTGGATGGATGATTTCGGTCACCTAAGTGTTTGACATTGGCTCATGGGGAGAGGAACTGGAAGCACCACCAGAATAGCTCACAGGACATCGGTGCCTTGCTCTTCCCATCTCTATGCCCTGGAACGGTTCCCACAACACTGGCTCCACTGTCGATCTTGTGAGTCGGAGTCACAGCCAACACTCAAAGAGCCATGCCAATGCTCTGACTCTGGAGTCCCAGCTCCAGCCTCACAGTGCCTGTCCAGTGCTGGGACTCCAAATTATCCTATGGCTGTATAGGCAGTGTTGAGCTGTCACAGGATTAAGAGTACTTAATCCAAGTTTAAGAGGTATATTCTTCAGTCCTGATCAGAGATCTAGCTCCCCCTGCTCCCCCCGATATTTTCTATAACTTTGGCTTTAATATCTATAAAATGCTGTCTTGATGTCCTTGACAGTTTTACACTTGGAAGTCAGTTACCTGCTCAGATTCTTCAGCTTGTTTCATGTAACAGCAGGCTAAACAGTCTTCTCTATGCAGTATCGATGGTGACATCCAAGGACTAAAAAATGGAGTGTGCAAATGGACAAATAAAGGGGGGGGGGTGACTGGAACATGAGAAGAAGGGGTATACAATCCCTATACCACGATTTACTAAGCCAAGATAATTGTGGGTGAGAACATTATCGCATTACTGAATCCCATGCGACAATGGAATTTAATGCACAGCTGGAGCTAAACAAGCATTCTGCAACAGTGGATCACCCGACACACAACAGACAAAATCATGATTTTATTTTCAAGAAGTCAAGAGACAAAATGTCAGCATTGTCTTAGAAGCAAACAAGCCCAAGCTGATTCTTATACTGTGTCTGAAAAATGAAGCTCTCAGTAAACACTTCCTTATTATGATAAAGCACATGGAATAAAGGTCTTTCAAAGGAGAGACAAAACCAGGATCCAGAAATGAAGCAACACCAGAATCCACCTGGACGAGCATGGATGCTCTTATTGTAAAAACAGATGATAAAACACAGAATTTCATTTCTAGATGAGATCTGCAAAACTGGTTTCATTCCCCCACCATGACAATTTCTCCTGCTGAGAGCAGGAAGAAAAACCCCTTTGAGGTTCTGCGGGAAAAATGAACAAAGCAGCGATTACTGGGGAGAGCAAACTTTTGTCGAAAGAGGACTAGTTATGTGAGGCCGCTTGCCTCGTCTCAGCACAAGTCTAGCCCATGCTGAGCTCTGCAGCTGCCCGGAATCAGCAGGAGGGTGGAGAGCAGAGAAGAATTTCAAAGAAGCTGCTGGAGGTGGCTTCCAATAAAAGGCTGTGCAAGGGAGCAAGGAGGAGCATTGTGGGACGTTCCCTGGTTGTAGGGAGGGTCTAAAAGCTGTAGCGCAGTGACTAATTGGCCTGTCTACAGTTCACGTTGCTGACCTCAGGCACATCCCTTTATCTCAGTCCCCATCTGACAAATGATGGTAAAAATTGCCAACCTTTCCCATGCGGTTGTTCCAAAAGTCTTCCGATTGTGTGGATCATATGATGATCATGTGACCAGTTTGCACATTCAAAAAATACTATGAAAGGCTGAAGCAGCCTTCCCCCACCAGGTCAACAAGGTGCAAGGTTTGGAAAGTCTGTGCAAAGGATGTTCATGCCTCCAATATTTTGTGGCACTTGCACCCTTCATGTGGACCCACGTTGGAAGGGCAAGTGTTTCTCTGTGTAACTATCCCACAGCAACCAGCATGGTGGTAGAACCATTGCTACATAATTAAACCCCTCCCATAAAGGAGGTAGGTAAGAGGCCCTCTCCTTTTGGTCGATCAATTCAGACATACTCCCAGGATTGGCCTAAGTCATTAAGGCAGAGACAAGCTGCCTCTCCTCCCCAGAATTCTTTCTTCCTCACCCACAATAGAGAATGTCTCATGCTCCTGCCTTCCGTTCTTCAGCATCATTTCCCTGCTCCCATCTCCATTAAAAATGAATATCATAAATTACTGTCCTTTCTTGATAGCCAGCATCTATTGCCCAGGTACCTGCCTTACTCTGCCTGGTGGTAGAGCTTGCAGTGGTCCTTTGAGTGCGTATAACTCCAACTCACATCATCAGGTCATGCAAGAGCCTGGTGTGAAGCGGGGCCTGGCAAAATACTTCCTGGGTGATCTTCCTCTGATATCAGTGACACCCCTGCAGCAGACTTACCACCAAGGAAGGCAGGACAAACATGCATTTAATAAGGGATCCCATTTATTTCTACTTCCATTATTGCTCTGTTGATGAGCCCCTAAAAACTTCTTTACTTTCTTTGCTTTCTTGTCCAATAGGAATGACAGCCAGACAATTTTCGTCTTGCAAGAATTCTTCCTCTCTCTTTCTTTTCCATTAAAAATTTAGTTCCAGGCTCTTCTCCAGCTCTGGATTCCATCTCAACAGCATTCCCCCCATCCTCAATGAACAGGCCACTCCATGCAACCTTTGCCCATTGCGGGGTGGAAGGCCTCAAAAACCGAAACCTATCAAAACCGCAGGTGAGCTCTTAGGGCAGCTCAGCATGCTTTGCTGGTTTGTAAACGGCAAATAAAACTTTTGAAAGACTATAAACTTTTGAAAGACTATATACAACGTGCTTAGAATGTGTAAATCTCGGAAGAGTAGCATTTCAGGCAGCCTCAGTGGAGGTGTGCTTAGGCAGACCTTTTGTGAGAAGCACACAGTTGATGCATTCGGAATAGAAGATTGAGCTGTACGTGTCTGTCTCTCCCCCTCTCCCACACCTGAAACAGAATCCAGGATGACATTTGGAAGCCCACTGACTTCTGCTACGTGCTGTCTTGCTCCTGCAGGTGTTGGCTGCGCTGTCACATTGGATTAGTGGGAAACTGCTGAAGATGAAAACATCACACAAGGCAACACTTGGCTCTTGTCTGGGTGAGAGAAGGGCACCTTTAGCATGAGGAAAGTTTGGATGTGATTTTCTAAATGCAGCTCATGAAAAGGTAAATGGCAGCATGTCACTAAAGGAAAATAAATGTCAATTAATATGGGGGCATTTCCTTGAGCCATGTGCAGATAATATGATCAGAACCAGCTCAGGCCCACACAGATACATCACGCTAACTCCCCTTTATTTTATTTTCCTTTCTATGCAGCTATCTATTTATCTTATTTGGCTTAATTGGTTTCTTAGATGCATGGGATCACGCTCTTTAAAGATAGCTTTGTGTGAGAGAGACAGTGACTTGAGCAAAGATTCTGTGCGTGTGTGTATGAGAGAGAGAGAGAGAGAGAGAGAGAGAGAGCGAGAGAGAGAGGATTTGTATGAAAGTGAGCAAGAGGGTAGGTCTGTGAGAGACTGAACAAGAGAGAGACGGGGGGAAGCCAAGCACAAACACAAGTACTCACCTCTGCTGGTTGCAGCCACGCTCACCATTGCCATACAGCCCTTAATCCATTGCCTTGTACAACCATTGGAAACAAAAAGATAACAGCACAGGTCTAAGAAATGGTAGTTCCTTAAGCTCCAAACATTGCTGAGGTGCTGTGGGAAAACCTTTATTCTGAGCACACCAGCAGTGAGCGGAGGTGTTGAACCTCAGGCCCATGGGCCAGATTTGACCTAGTGCAGTCCCAGGATGGTCCACTGGGTTCCCAAGAAAGCCACACCCCTTTCTCTAATCACACCTCCTTTCCTCAACGGACCCTTGTTTGAGGGTTTTTCCCGGTTTGTGCATTGCCCCCCTCCCCCGAACCTAAAAAGTTAACATGTCTCTCCCAAGGCTCAGTTACTGGCAGAAAGAGCATTTGGGAGTGCTTTGGCTTTCCCTGGAATGCATTATCTGAGAGATTCTCTGAAGCTGACCTCATCCTTTCAGCTGAAAGTTTTCAGGCCACTGCCCAAGAGTATCTGTGAGCATTTAATTTCTCCAGAATTCCTTAACAGACAAATATCCTGATTTATTCTGCAATATACATTCTGAAGTTAATCCCCCCTTTTTTTCAATAGCTCACATTATTGAAACTGGTCAGTCTTTGCCTAATATAAGTCAAGAATAATTAAGGAGATCAATACAATCTTTAAATACCTTTCTAACTGATCTGGTAGACCACTAACATCAGAACTGAAACTTCTCTCACAATTGGTACAAACAGCAACAATCTCCAGTAACGGGCAAGCTTTAACTTGTCTCAGATTCTCACAAATCAATGACCCATCAGAATTTTGTCTTTGGGAATAATCCATCCAGGTGACCAAAGATGCTGTGTCTTATGCCATTTTCTCTGCAAAGAGCTGCACATGCCTTGACTTACAAGAATCTGCGCAACCAGGCAGTATATGTCTCTGTTACATAACCTTGTTGATTCTGTTTGCAAATGTGTGTGCGACTGTTCCCTTCTTTTTCCTCTCTCCACCTTCTTGAAGGCATTCGTTTCTATGCGTGGGTTTGGATCCTGATTCTCTCCCATTGGCAGGAGCAATGCTTGGGTGAGCTGCAAATGTTTCCTGTGGTGAAAAGTTTGGGAAGTCAATCGTTGCCGATTCCCCCTTCCCTCAGCAGTTCCACCCCACCTTCCCTGGTGTTCTAGGGGTTCTCCCAATCTTCCTGAGAAGCTTTTGGGCTGGTGAGGTGTAACACAGAGCATTGCAGGGGGAGGAGCATAGACCAAGATCACATTTTCCCCCTTACTACCAATGAGATGACTTACTGGATCCTGCAGATGGCAAGAACCCTTCCATATACCGATAACATGATCTTTAAGCTATTCAAGTGGTCTAAGAATAGTTCACCATTCTTAGTAAGTGATGGTGTCCTCTCTGCTTTGGGAAAGTAAATCTAAAGCTTATTGCTGATTAATATTTCTAGATTTATCTTAAATGGAGAGGTGTTGTTAGAGGGGATTAGAAACCCCTCAGACAAATGGATGCCCCAGGATGTCCCAGAAGATTCAGTCTATCTGGTGGTATTCTATCGTAATTCTGGTTTGGGGTAAATTCTTGTACAAAAAGGATGATCTACCTGGAAGGAAGATCACTTTTCCCATCCCAGATTCATTGTGAGTACAGGAAGGAAGGTTTCCAAATTATGATATACATATACAGACAACACAATAACCCACACTCAAGCATTTAAAATTAGGGTGTAGGGTGTTCTTGAACTGTGGGTTGCCACAGAAATGTAGTTTATTATGTTGTCTGAACCTTGCTGTACTAGCAAGGCTTGTTTAACATGAACAACCCATGAGAAGAACCCCTGTTTGTGAACCATGGGTTGTTTACTGTGGTTTCACTGTGGTGTGAACGTAATCATTAATAGTTAATTTGACTTCAGGTTTATATTCACATGTTTCAGCTCTGCCTCTTCTTCTTCATGTCCCAGTTTCTCTTCTGCAACAGCCAGATCCCTCCATATGATGCCTGGAAGATGCCCCCCACATATACACACATGTCTGTCTCAGCTCTTGGATTTAGGCAGCCCTAGAAATGGAGCAACAGCCAAGCTCTGTGATTTAAAGTATCTGGAGTCTCCATCACGTGACTCATGATGCTGCTAAAAGCAATCAATGTTAATCTGGCCTTCAGGGACTGCCTGAAAAATGTCTGGGTGTTTAGAGGGCTTGCAAAGACTCTTCTGATTACAGTAAGATTTCCAGAACCCATCAGAGAAAGCAGTGACTTAAATGGAACAAAACTTTAATGAGGAAGATTAATTAAGCTAAGTACTCATGGATTGTGGGTGGCAAGGTTAAATTCCATGACTTTTCTGGTAGAAGTGAGAGCCAAGTCAGTCACAGAGGCCACTGAGCTTGCAAAATAGAGAGAAGAACGTTTTCTAGGTGGTTTTGCTCTTGACATTTCTAGTACTCAGCTGGGCATTAACTTTGTAAAAGGCCAAACTAAATAGAAGGGCCCTCAGATAATCTGCATTCCATTTTTGCTGAAAATGGAAGCCTTGGAAAATGACTCAATAGATGCTCCTACTATTCATTCCATTCTGAAGCATACTCTGTTGAAAACTGCCTTCCATCCCCACATACTTGGAAGTAAGTCCTTTTGATCTCAGTGTGGCCTAAGCAGGCATAGAACTGCACTGTAATTTTAGATACAGAAGCTGAATTTCATGCTTCCCCCAACAAAGTAGGGGGAACATTTGGTTATAGTTTTACCATAAGAATCATTTCTGCCACGAAAGATATTTCCACTGTTCCTTCCAGCTGAGAAGCCCAAACCTCAGCATTTTTGTGGAAGAAAGAATGTTTGCCTTTTTCCTTCAAGCAGAGAAGTTTGTCTGAAATATCCCACGATTTGTCTATCTGTTCCTCTAAGAACCCTATACTCCACATCTCCAGTGTTTTCCTGCATACTCCCCCTCAAACAAATCACATAAAATTTGAAACGTCACAACAATAGGAATAAAAACCACAATAAAGCTGTAAAGAAAACAAGAGTAAAGAAAGGAGCAAGAGAACTCAAAATATACCATGTGTCCAGATGTGGTGTTTACTTGTAAGTGCTCAGCATTGTTCTCAAAATGCCACTGGGGAGAGGACTGTCCTGGTAGCCAAGACTGCCCAAGATTCCATGGCCATTTGTAATCTTCTGGTGTTTTCCCACTGCAGCTTCTGTCTGCTTCTATCACACACACAAATCCTTGGACGAAGACAAGACGGAAGGACTTGCAGCTGGTAGTGCTAAGAACTCGGCTGTCTGGAAGCACCTACTCCATCCTTCCTTGAGCTGGATTTTTCCTGTGCCACTCCGTGTTTTCTGTGCGCAGTCCACACACGCAGAGGACAGACCGGGCACTTCTAGCAAGTTTCTCAGCTCGCCATATCAAAAGGCACTGTAGATTAAGTACTTCTTGTTGGAACTGTCCTCAGATTGGTCGCACCTTTGCTCAGCCTTGCAAAGAAATCCTCAAAACTAAGTGGTCTCCATACATTTTTATTCATCTGTCAACCCCTTGCATGAATATTTTATGAACTATGATTGTCTGCAGGTTTTGCAGAGCAATTACTGAAGAATGTTCTTGCATTGGAAAAGATGACACTGCCATACAATCACTTTCCCTGGAAGTCTGCATATAATGTTTAAGCAGAGTGCCTTCTTAGAAGTGGTTCCTTCCTGTGCAGATGAGTACAGGGCTAACTTCACAGCTGAACAGATATTTGAACTAGGCTGCCGCACAGGAGAAGGTAAACCAGGATCTACTGGGAGATTTACAGTAGAATGGCCAAGATTTTCTGACTCTATTTGTTTTACAGTGGTGACCACAAAAAGGCTCTTTTACAGGTCTGAATCAGATTGCTGAAACTAGGGTGACCGCATGTCCTGTTCAAAGGGCTGTCCAGTGTGACTCCTGGTTAAGGGTAAGGAAGAGAAAAAGGGAGGGAGCACAGAAGCCTGCAAGCTGCCACCAAGACTTATGGATTACTTGGGAAGCTGCTGGTGGAGCGGGCACAAGGGCCACCTGGACAGAGTGTGTTTCCATTCGCGATACAATGATTGCAGGTGCAATTTGCCCTCTTTTCTGGCAATGCTTAGGTGGCCACTCCTACTGAAACTGAGACAAGTGCTGTGGATACGAGGAGGAGAATGGGGTTGGATGTTCTGAGCTCATGTTTGGCCCTGGCCTGCACAGGTGCTCAGAAGCATCCTGTTCCATAATTTTAAGTGTATCCCAGACAATGCCATTATTTTGTGCCTAGAATTACTTTCTTATTTTTTTAAAAAAAGAGGATCCCAAAAAACCAAAGTCTGCCAAAGTCCTGCTCTAGCTACTCGATTGGCTAGCAAAATGCTGGTAGTTGACTTCATTGTGCAATTCAAACATAAAAAAATGCCGAGGCACTTTAATGTAGATATAATTTGGAAAATGGCAACAGTTCAGAATCCTGAAATTCCAGTGATTGTATTTTATGCAGGGAAGTGTTTCCGCAGCATGGCTGTGATTAATTCTACCGTCTCCAAAAGGACGTGGCAATATCTGAGCAATAACTTCTCTTTGCATGCAGTGAAGAAAACTCAAAGTAAGATGACAAGGATAAATGAGAGGAAAGAAAGAAGCACACTTAGGGAGCAGGTGAAGTCTAATTATAGCATACAATTAAAAGTGGGGAAGAACCCTTTCTCTAAATTAACTGCCAAAAAGGAGACATGGAGATTGCTACCTCTCTTCATTGCAACTGGGAAGCTTTCTATGCGAGCACAAGAAAACAATTTCTCTGTCCCCTCTGAGCACTCCAGGAGGCCGATTTCATTCCAGGAGCAGTGGGGGACAATAATAATCCTGAAGTGAAGTGGCATCATTCTGTGAGACTAAGATAAGGGCTGTGCAGTGGACTCGACATACTAATTTGACGTTTGTTCAGTTGACAGCTTTTCAGATGACAAAAATCAGGTGACATAAACTCTAGAGTTCTTTGCCTCCCCGACAAACACCCTTCAGTTCAACTGTTTATGCAACCCCCACCCCACCCTCCCCTACAGGAGAAAACCTGCGTGCATGAAATTTGCAACCCTCCATGGTAGTTATAAAGGCATATGGGAAGAATTAAAATTAATGGGCTTAGTGGTGCCGAAAGCATGCTTGATTTATAGGCAAAGCTGACAGAGAATGACGTTGTGAATAGTGCAGCAATGATGCTTCAGCAGCACAGGCTAAGAACCAGAATTGCCTATAAGTAGGAAAAACAGCCCACAATTGTCTTGGACAGAGCTGAAATGGGGGGAAAAGAGGCAGAGGAAAAGGAAATGGAAGGACAGCTCTTTTTAGATTTCAGGCACTGGTCCTTCCTAAGAGACATATGCTTGGCTCTGATTCATATTCAGAACAGAGTCAGAATTTGGAAAAGCTCAGCTCACTGTGGGATGGTTCTGTTATCCATGCACTGGAGTCCCTTTTCTGGGGGTGGGGGAAAGGGAGCGAAGCCCTTATGCAGATTTGATTTTGCTGCTTTTTAATTTGAGCTGAGTGAAAGTTGCCTTGGCTCAGACTTCGGAGAAGGAGAGGGGTTGATTTCTGATGGGGCTTTGACTGCCGTGATGATTGGAAGCAAGCCGAGTGAAGTGTGCTTCCGTCCCCCATGCAAATGTCTTGGAAGACACTAGATGTATTCAGCTGGTTCATACTCAGGGTATCACCGAAGACATTTTGCACAGAGGTGCAATGGGTGGGCAAATAGTGGGCTGGGTGTGTTTGCCTCCCCCTATAACAGGGGCACTGCACCTCTTCCGACCAAAGGACAAATTTGGGTGTGGGGAACCTCTTGGGGGCTGCCTTCCAGTGGTGGGAAGGATCAAGGCAAATGGAGTGGGACAGAAGTAAAGGGTCAGGGCCAAAATGCTCAAAATACCCACTCGTTTCAGTTCAGAGCACTCACTGCCAGTAACTAAGCTTCAGGAGAGGTTCTCAGCCTTCTCGAATGGGGCAGGGGGCTGTGTAAAAGGCATGGTCAGGAAAACTAGGTGGGGCCAGGGGAGCAGCCATGGGTACCTGGAGAAGCCCAGAGGGCCACACTGGGACTGCATGCAGGTCAGATTTAGCCCCAGGCCTGAGTTTCGGCACCTCTGCTGCCATGGAGCATCGCTGTCTGGACACCCCTGCTCTGCTGGCCTGGGGCTGTGGTTTGCATGATGGAGAGGCTGGAGGGGGTGCTGGTCCAGGGACTGACCTAAGAACCTCCATGCTAGGCAAGGCCAGATGTCCTGTCCATGTGTGCACTCTGGGTAGATTCTCATCACATCCTAAGCCTTTTGGGACAAGAAAGGCACAGCCTGTACTTTCTTTGCAGGAACACCTGACAGATGGTCAGCTTCCCTGAGGCTTGCCTTCTCTCTCCTTCCACTTCCCCCTCAGGCCTCCCGTGGGCAGCAGGACATACCCCAGGCATGTCCACGGCAAAATCAGTGTCCCAGGGTTCCTTGTGTTGATGCTGTGTCACCAGCTTTTGCCTCCTCGATCCACTGCTTCATCAATCCGTATGTCACCAGTCCACTGTGCCCCCATTGGTCTACTGAGCAACCAGGGCATGTTTATGCTTTCCCCGTGTCTTTCTCCTGACCAAACTCTACAAGCCCTTCTCTACTCAAGCGGCTTCTAAGCCTCTCTCTGTTTACTCCAATCCAATCTCATGGGTTCTGCCTTTCTTGGGCATTGGCCACAGCCAGGCACCACCAAAACCAGCCAATACCTTCCCCTGTCCCTTCTCTCCCCAACTCTATTCCCATGGAAGCACCATCCGTACACAAAGAGCCCCGACTGCCAGAAGAGTAGAAGCTTTTTCTTCCCATCATCCCATTTGCTCCTCCAGCCAGCCAGTCTTCCTTCTCCACGGGAGAAAAGGATGTTCCCCACAGACTCCTCTTCCCACCTGCCCATCTTCACTCTTTGGAGCCTCCCCACTCAGCCAGGTGTGAGGCCCATGAGCTCCTCCAAGAAGAAATTGATTTTTTTTTTTTTTTGTTGGCACCCACAGCTCCAATTGTATCTCACAAGGAAAAGTGCTCCACACAACTCCACAAATTGTGGTTCCGAGCTCCTGAGTGCTTCCAGTGAGATTAGCCAGCTTTGCTTCTCTCCTCAGTAGGAGGGGTTGCTTGTACCTGAGGAGTACGTCGTGGGAAGCTGTACCTCAAGGGTACGTGAGCTGCTATCGGGGAAGCAGTGAAGGGCTCCCCAGCCACAATGGGCCCTCGTTCTGGAAGACCCATTCACTGAGCACAACACGGAGGCAGAACAGGAAATAGGGGTACGATGGTGCCTTGCATGGCCACTTCGGTGTACCGGAGAATGTCTGCCATGTTGTATAGGGTCCTGCATTTCATGGAGTTATGGAAGAGGACTCACATGTTGGAGACTTGCAGGGGTTCGTGGACCAGTATCTGGCACAGTGTGTGTGTGTGTGTGTGTGTGTGTGTGTGTGTGTGTGTGGTGGCGGCTAAGTAGAATGCTTCTGTCAGCCATATGTCCCGGAATATTGTCCCTCTGAGCAATCAGAATGGAGGGCAGCTTCTCACTGAAGGGCATGGTGAGTGACTCAACCCCTCGACTCATCTGTAGGCTCCATGATTGCAACCGGCCTGTTGCTAACACAGGCCACAGCAGCCACTTCTGAGTTGTGAACAAGCCCTAGTCCAGGTGGCAAACGTTAGAAATCAGAGGAGGCCGCAATGTATCGTGGGAACAGTAGCCACAAAAGGGCAACCAGAGCAGGTACTGAACCTGCTTGAGCATCGGCGGAACCGTGGCAACTGGCGGGTGGTAGGGGCTGTAAGTAGGACTGTCCCTTTGTTTTGGACAAATGTTCTCATCAGTCCCAGCCAGCATGGCCAATGATCAGGGATGATGGCAACTGTAGTCCAGCATCTGGAAGTCAGGGATATATTGTTGCAAACTAGAGGAATTTTGCCATGCTACCTGGTAAAATGTTACCAGGCTATGGTAAAATTGGAAGTTGTATGAGGAGAAACATCCAGTATTGGGTCAAAACACCCACACTTCTTGGTGTTGCAGCAGTTGCATTAAAAACCAGCTCGACTCTTTCTCTCTCTTTCTGTGATCCCCAAAAAAATATGTTTTATAATCTTGACTGGGGAAGTGGCAATGTATTTAAAGTGGTTTGGAGGAAAAACATTGGATAGAATGGTTGTTATCACAAGATAGAAAGTTGACAGATAGGCATAGTAATATAATTTCTCCTCAGTAAATGAAATGCAGCTCTTTAGAAAGGGATAGGACTGCTCTCCATTTTAGCTTGCAAGAAAGCTGTGGGGAATCCTCCCTTCTGGTAAGTTGTCCGGACTGGGCTTTAAAGCACAGTGTGTCATCCCTGGAAGATTTAATTTCCTTAAGGATTTTATTCCCCCCCCCCCACCCCACCCGCTTCTCCTAGAAAAGGTTTCCAAGAGAAACTGTGTCAGGCATGAGTCTGCAGGTGATGCTCCCAAAGGCTGTAATCCCTCAGGAGGGTGTCCTGGAATTCGTGGAATTAGAGGGACCTGGAATGGAAGCGAGCCACTTGTCCCAGATCTGGCTGAACCAAAACTCTCAGGTGGGGCTTAATCTGGCCTCAGTGGCACTGGCGCTTTAATAGTGAAGGGAATGGGTGGCTTGAGAGGTCACTGCCCAAGGCAATGGCTACATTCTTTCTTTTCCCTTGCTTTCCCTGGCCTCTGGGCAAATGGAGAGGCCCAGCTGGGGATACGGTCAGCCAGCCGTCTTTTTCTGTGCCCGAGAGTCCTGAGTAGAGGGGCTACTTCTACTGAGTAGAAGTGAAACTCTCCCGCTGTTTCACTTCAGCCGTGGCACCGGTTGGCATTCCTCTTACTGCATGTGGTGCAGGGTGGTCACTTATAAATTGGGCAAAATATATGTAAAAATGAAATGCATCCTCAGGGTAGAGGACAAAAGAGTACAAAAGAGGATGGTCATTTGCATATGCTTATGTATTTGTATACTTGCTAATTGGGGAAGAAATGCTCTAATGCCAGCAGGATTACATTGAAGCATGGTGTGGAAGACCCTGCCCAGGCAACCAGCGTGCCCGTCTGTTCAGGCAACTTCCCAGGCGTAACAGCTGAAGTGTTATCTTCGTGCTGGGACTGGACAGGACAGCCATTCAGACAGAGGACTCTCCTCTGTGCAAGAGGCCACATGGCCACCCGGACTGGCATGAGTGTGGTGCACGCTGGGCACAGAGGTCTCCCAAGGTCTCTGCAATGCACAAGTAATCTCTCCTTACTGACTGATGTTTTCATACGTGTTGATAGATGAGAGACCACGTGTGTGCGGGTGAGAGTGCTGGACTGGGACTTGAGGGGCCGGTCCTAGTCGCCACTCAGCCACAAGGCTCCCTGGGGGACTTCCGGCCAGCTGCTCACTCTCAGCCTCACCTACCTCACAGGATGGTTGTGAGCATAAAATCAAAAGGAGGAGAAACAGGTAACCCGCCTTGGAGTCCGTGCAGTTGGAAAAAGGAGGCAGGATATAAATGTGGTGATGATAATTGAAAACCAAAGAACACAGTGCAGTTCCAGACACCCTGGGGCTTTTCCAAAGTGGACAGTGGCTTAGTTGGCAAAACAAAAGGATCTGCCAATTTTCAAAGTGTACACTTGCAAGGTTCGCACCTTGGGGGCATCTCATGCCACGCTGGCAGGATGTGTGTGTGTCTGTTTCACAGCAGAGGGAGGTATTGATGAACACTGCAGAAGCTGACATCCAGCAGGCCGGGAATCTTCAGCATGGAACAGAAATGTATGTAACGCCCTGCCTATTGCCAGCAGGAAATTAAAATCATGCACCTTGAGCTATGTGCCTTCACTGAAGAATGCCATTTAGAAACTTGTTGTTTTCCTGCTGGTGATTAGTGCTTTGGCGATCTCTTTCCAGGGGAGCAGCTCAGGGTATGCCCTCAGAAATCCTATTAGAGCAACCTTAGTCGGCAAAGATAAAACGATGGCACAGTGCAGCTTCACTTTCTTAAGTGATGAGCAAACATAATCCAACAGAACTTGTTTCTTTGGAAAGTGACAAATTCATCTGTCCAGCCTCAGACCAGAGTTTCCTGTACATTCTGCACATATGAATTTCTGTTCATGCGCTTTATCGAAGTGCATCTGGGGAGCTGTAATCCAGAATCACGTGCTCTAAGGATGACATGCATTACTACATTGTGTTCCCTTTCTTGACTGGTTGTTTGCAAATGCTCTGCCCGTGTGTTGTTTACTCACCATGGCTGATCAACGGACTCAGAGAGCGTTTCCATGGGAGGCTTTCCTTAAATCAACCAGTGCACTCAGCACGTGCACAGAGAATGGTGGTGTTGAGATGCAGATTGTGCATGTGCTAATAACCCACAATCTGCTTTTGACTGGACAATGGTGGACATCCAGGCTCACTATGCAGGAGGGCCTTACAAGCCCATGAGCTTTGACGATGAACCAACTAATTAGAGGTTTTGACAGCATCGCCGGCCTTCCTATACAATTCCAGTAAAAGTACACACTTCGGGGCTTCCTAGGCACAGTTTTTGAATGGACTCACTCTGAATCAAGGGCTTCCTCTGAGGAGATCCTTCAATAGTATCCTGTCACCCAGGGAATCTGGCACAGTAACAAAGCAAAGCTTGGCCCTGGAGTTATTAAAACATGAAAGGCAAAAGAAGGGAAAAGACGGTGGGTTGGATCCAAGCTGAGCTGTGTGTCAGTAGGAAGGAAGTGGACATCCCCATCTCCTCCTTCTAGAGGGTCTGCTGAGAACACCGGAGGGTCAGAGAGCCCTGCTGAGTGGGGTGGGGGTGCTGCGGCATGTGCATGGGGGGAGGGATCCGTCCAGGTGAAGCGGAAACCCCTGCTGTCCATGGAAGGCAGCTCCCTGTGTCGTTCCGCTCACGGCAAACTGGATCCCACACCATGGAAGCATGAATTATTCATGGACATCTGCCAAAATAGACAACTCTGAAAAGTTTGTCTAAAAAGGAAAGGCCAGAAATACTTCAGCTGATTATCTGAGACAGCATTTGCTGAGCCATTTACTCACCCGTCTTATCTCCTTGGCAAACCTTGCCTGCATCCAGTCATCGCCACTTTTCATTCCCCTTCGTCCTCTCCAATTTCATTCTTCACTCAGGATGACTTTTATATGAATAACCTTGATGTCTGTGAGAACCCCAATAAAACTTAAATCTTTTCTCAGATGACCAACACTGCTATCTATGCGTCTAATAAATCTCAGCCAGTAAAGCAAATTAAATCACAGCAGTATCATAAACATGTTTAAACTTTTGTTATTGCTGGCATAAACAACTGCATTTCTCAGTGTAGTCCTGTGGACAAAGTGGACTTACAGCTTGAAGACTTATGTTGAAGATCAAGCTCCTCCGCAGGCCAGCTGCTGCCTTGAATCCATCCTCTGGTACCGCTCTGCTTGTTAAAGGCCCCAGCAGAAGTTTGACACCTTGTCATGAATGTAGTGCCTGCATCAAGTCCCATCTTCCTGCAACCTCTCTGCTCATTACCTTCCACAGGGTTTGCAACCTGTTCCTTCTTCCTGTCCACTCACTGAATTGTACAATGCAGCGCCAGCCAGCATGGAATTGTGTATTTTTATTTCAAGGCAGTAAAACCCTTTCTATAAACTCCTTTCCAATTGCAACGGAATGAAAG
Organism: Varanus komodoensis; assembly: GCF_004798865.1. NCBI lineage: Eukaryota > Metazoa > Chordata > Lepidosauria > Squamata > Varanidae > Varanus > Varanus komodoensis. The sequence continues at coordinate 1,281,833 of NW_025336345.1, read as the reverse complement.
AAAGTAACTGTAGAGCTGGAAATGGAATACTGTGGGGGTGGTGAAGGCTGGTGGCTCCGAGGCCAGTGAGACAATTTCTCCACTCGGGCTTGTAGTCTGCACTTTAAAGGAACTCCTGGGGCTGAACCCTAGTCCTCAAACCAGTGCAGCACCCTGAGTAGCTCCTTTAAAGTTCTGATCACAACCCACGGTGGAAGAATTGCCCCGCTGGTGCTGATGCCTCCTACTGGTGGGAGGTGAATGTGGGACAACTGGCAATGCAGAAGGTAGCTGTGGGACAACTGGTTTGTGAGGAAGCAGAACAGGAAGACTTACCTTCACTTTTGCTTTCTGCAACAGGCCATCTCTAGGTTTAGAGACTTCACTCAGCATACCAGGATGGCACATGCAGATTATCTGGAATGGTCTAACTCGAGTCTGTAAGCAGAACCCATGAATGTGTTTCCTAAAACCGGTTCCAGGATTCGGCCAGCTACCACTTCTGTGTCTGCCATCTGGTCCTTATCGTTGCTACTGCTGCCACTTTGGAGTCCCTGGCACTAGAGGTGTGCACCAATCACAACATTTGCTTTGGAAACTGGCCCAGTTCAGCTCAGCCTGATTCAGGAACTGTCCATGCTGCCTTGGTTCCAAGCCTGTCGTTTATCTTGGGACATTTAAAAAGTGGCTACAATTTTCCTTTTCAGAATTGCATGCAATTTGCACACACAGTGCTCCTAAGGAGACAATTATGTCTGCCTAATGTTAGCCAAATCAGCACACTTAGATGAATGATCCATGTCTCCTATTGTCTGATAAGTTGCTTATTCTGTTCTAAAGCAACATCAGATTGTTATTCTGCAATTAATTCAGCACTCTACAAGAAAACTATATGAATTTCAAAAACTTTTTTGTGTTCTAAAATCCTTACAACCAGATATATTGAGCTGCCCCGAGGCTTCGGCGAATGGGGCGGCATAGAAATGTTTTAAATAAATAAATAAATATATGCTGTGTGTAAATGGTGACAAGCCAAGAGGAGAGATGGAAGTATTTATGGAAGTATCCATGTAAACCTGTCTGCAATATGGAGAGAGTTTTTGCTCTGCGATGAGTTATCCCTCCTGTCTTCCACCCCATCTATCTTATTCCACATGCATTGGCACAGGGCTAGTGAAGAATGAAACGAGGGAAGCTGCTGCAAAGGGTTCCAGAGAAGAATGCACAGACCTGGTTCAACTCCCACCTTAGCCAGCTCTTCCTATGCAACTCCTCCTTGGCACCACAAAGAGCAGCCTTCTTTCTTTATGCACATGGTGGGCATGTCATGAGTGGAGCCGGATGGAGCCAGGGGTCAGTCTAGATGGCCCGGGAGACCCCTTCTGACTCTCTCTGTTTCTATGTTCCTATGTTTCTCAGCATTGAATGGAGGGGCTTGGCTATTTATGTGCCTCCTAAGATGCTACAGGGGATCTCTCTCCAATTTCTCCATTGCCACCAACCCCTGGGGCCTGGTGCATGAGAATGACCTCCGTGCTTTGGGCCAATCCCCAGTTCTCCTCCTCCCTGCGATGAAATCGTTGAGTGCCAGACTACACTCTGCTCTGACACTAGGCAACACTCCAGTGCCGCATGCCAGACCCTGCAGAGCAAAGTGCTGCAGGCCCAAGCAGGGCAGGCCTTCCCATGAAGTTGGGAGCATCGCGCCCCCCGCTCCTGCCAGTGACTCGCTTATCATGGCGTTTATGGCAGTGGGAGATGGGAACTCGTGGGGCTCTCGAGAGAGGAGGTCCACTCAGCCAGACTAGCAGAAGCCTGCTGTGGCAAGAGAGCAGCTGACAGCACTCTGCCGAGCTGCCACCCGCCGTCTGTTCACTCCGAGCCAGTCCAGGGATGGGCAGCTAATGCTGTGCAGCTGCAGCACAGGCGAGCTCCTGGAACATGCCCTGCTGTGATGCCTTCAGGCCTCACTGCTCTCGCAAGAGCTACACCAGCCTCTCTCTCCCTGCAGATGGCTTCTTGGAGAGCAGAAGGAGCGGTGGGGCCGACTGGAGAGCAAGGGGGGATAGGGAAGGGGGCAAACACGGCAGGAGAGCTGGGATTCAATTCAGAGGGCTGGGCGGAAGAGTCAGTGTGGGGCTGGAGGACACAGAAGTGGGCGGTGGAGGTGGTGCACGTTCGCTTTTCCATGTCGGGCAGCAGGAGAGCTGGCACCGACGCCACGCTCAAGGCCCAGCCTATCCTCCTCTGGACACCCTTCTGCCTGAGGCAGAGGGCTGAGGGTGCTCCCAGCCCTGCAGGAGCAGGGAGCGCTTGGTGGCAGTGTCCGCTGGGGCAGTGGGGCAGCCAGCTGTGCCCAGGCTAAGCCAGCGATGGCACCCACTGACACGGTCTCCCCTTTGCTTGCTCCTCAACCTGCCCCCTGCCCCACACGTGCGCCACTGGGGGTTAACGAGCTCCATTTAGCCTGCTGGCAGTGGTGCGGCTTGGCAGCTTTGGACGCTGGGCTTAACAGTCATAGGGAGGCCCCTTAAGGCAGCCACGTGTGTCACTTCACCTGGGAAGCACACCGCTGACGTCTCCCTCCGCAAAATCCTGCTTTACAAGCAATTCTGTATTCATCGTACCTTACAGCAATAAGAAAGAATTTTCCAACCCTGATTTAAAAATAGTAATGTTCTGATTGTGTACAGTCTTAAACTCGGTTTAATCATAACACTATCATGACTATACTTCTGCTGCCATCTCTGTGTGGTTATTTGCTCCCCTGGCCGCAGGGTTTGGGATGCGACAGAATCTGCACCACTGTTTACAAGACTAGGGGTTGTTTTAGTACCAGGAAGCCTTGACAGCCACCCTATTTGCCTTCCTTGCAGCTCAGTGCCATCTGCTTTCTTGGCACTTGGACAAGTTTCTGGAGAAGGCGCTCAGTGGTACTAGTCCTGATGGCTCTGTGCCACCGGCAGTTCCAGAGGCAGTGTGCTTGTGTACACCTGGACAGCACTCCTGCACTCGGCCTGCCGGTGGACAGCAGGTCGTGATCAGAATGCTGGACTGAAGGACGCTTGGTCTGATCCGGCAGCGCTCCTCCCATGTCGTATGTCATTATGATTCACACAACCGCTCTCCCTCTGGCTCCCCTCTTTTGCTCCACCCTGTCTCCTGACCAGATGACACTAACTATATGTCACGTCCCCGAGCAGCAGCCGCATGCGAAATAAACAATTTGCCGGATGACACCTCTGCCTTGTGTACACCTTGCCTCCTGGGCTGGAATCACTGAGGCATGCGCCGCACTGGGAAGGAGAGGGGCACTTGTTCCAGGGGTGCGTTCCTAGCTCATGCCAACCTGGACTCAGGGGAGGAGGTGGCAGCGGTGGAGGGGGCCTGGGAAGGTGGGGCTCCGGACTTGGAGATGAGAGAAGCAGAGGCACCTGTCTCAAGGCCAAGTGTTCAGACAGGCACTGAGAATAACCAAGCTGTTCAGCTGAGAGGCTCAGAGCAGATGAGGCCAGCATGACTCTTGGCCCCATGGTGCAGGAGGGAAGGGCTAGCCCACAAGAGGGTCACCATAGGAGAACTGGCATGCCGGCTTCCACAAGGGCTTTCCCGAAGGGATCGGGCCCAGACATGCTCGGAAGGTGGGTTTCCGAAAGTAGTTGTTAGATTGGGTTCAACAAACCGCTCTGTGTGTGCTCAGGGATACATTCTGTAGTGACTGAGTTTATCCGTTATACCATGGTGAAGAAAGAGCTTTTGCAAAGGAAGGGTCTGTTGCCTTGAACGTGTGAAGGGAGGGAAACCCAGCTGCTGACGGGCTGTGCAGCAATGCCGAGAGGTCAGCCTCAGGTGATTCTAAAGAGCTGCTGAGTTGTGTCGAAAGGGCTTTTTTGGAGGAGGGAGGGGCATATTCTTCCAATTCCTTTTCTGAGGCCTTCCCTAAGGTACAAATAAGAACACAAGAGTGCACAAATTACTGGCTCAGACTCCATCTGGTACTTAGTTGCAAACAGCAGCAAAGAAGATACCTGGGAAAGCTCTGGAGGTTTCATTTTGTTATCATGGCTAATAGCCTTAGGTAGGCCTAGACAAGAGGTGGGCAACTCACAGTCCTCCAGATGTTTTGGCCTACAAGTCCCATCAACCCTCACCACTGGTTATGGTGACTAGAATGAATGGGAGATGTAAGCCAGTAATCTGAAGGTCCATGAATTGTCCAGTCCCGGCCCAAACATGTCTGTCTAGACTTCCTCTGCATTCCTTTAACCATTAGAAAGATTGCTTTTAAGCTCAGACTCAACATTGGACCTTGCTATAGCAGGTTCCTGTCTTGATGGTCCTTCTTTAGGTGTGGCTAGTCCTGATCTTACTGTAATTGCAGAAACTTAAACTCTGAAAGGAGTCAGGAAGGAGCCCCAGTGCAGAAGGTTTCAGGCACAGCTTGCATGGCTTAGCCTGGAGTCCGGCAGTGAGCAGGGGCCCTTTCTGGCCCCTTTCAATGCTACTATTCTATGATTCTAGCTCAGATCTATGCAAATCTACTCAGAAGTAATCCAGAGAAACACAGCACAGAAGCAAACCACCAGAATGGAATTTTAGAATACAAGTCTCCCGTCCTGACAGGACCAGTTTAAATACCCCTGACATGACCGGTTTAAATTTAAATATTTAAAGCTCGTTAAATTTTAAATGTGGTTAAATTTTAAAGGTATTTAAAGTTTCAATGCCTTTAAATTCCCCTCTTACCTCCAGGAAGAGTGGGATTTGCCCTGCACTACATGGTCTTTCTTCAGTACTCAGCAGGGCATTCTCAGCTCTTATCTCTGATCAGTGACCAGAGATAAGAGTAGAGGCTTCCTACCCAGGGCTGGAGGAAGAAGGATGAGGCCTGCAGAGGTCAGGACTCTTTGGAAAAGCTCACATACCACACTGTGAAAAGAGTACTTAGAATGCCAGCCCAAGCCACTTCCACGCCTCCCCGAGAAGAAAATGTCCTCTGGATTCGAATCCCTGTCTCAGCAGTGGACCAGACTTAAAGCCCCCAAATTCTGTGTGCATCACCCAACTCCCTGGTTCCCTGGGTGACTGTAATGAACTGCTGCTCTCCACGGGGGAGCTGTCGGTGTCTTCCCCTCTCCATTAGCTACTCCTGCCAAGTGTACGGTTCTCCCCAGTGTTTGAAATGCCATTTAACTAACATCGCTTCTGCCAGCCTGACAGATTGGGTTTTGATGTAAGCCTGCACTCACGCAGCCTGGCCGGTTTCCTGCAGCAGATGCACCGACACATGACTGGGTGAGGTAATGGCCTTGATTGCGTCCCCCCAGAAATCCTAGCTGAACGAGAGCGGCTGCACTGCCTGCTAATAACACGCCGCGTTCCTGCTCTCTGACATTTATCAAAGTTCCTTTAAAGCAAGAAGGTAACACAGTCAGCTCATATCTTCCCTCCCAGGGGTAGCACACAGCTGCGCTGTGCCGTAATAAGAAGAGCAAAAGCTGATAATGGGCTATTTTGGTGTTCTTCAATCAGAGCTGCTTCAGTCTGCGCAAGGATTAGGAAGTAATTGCAAAACTCTCATTGTCCTGCTGGAATCTCAGGGCATTTCTCATTAGAATGCTCCTGTGAGTAGCATAACAGTGGGAAGAGGCTGCTTATTTGTGTTGCATTTAGATCACCTTTTTCTCCAAATATATGTGGGTAATATATTTTAGAAGGTGGATCTTCTCCCATTCCACTGTCACAGCAGTCCTATCAGTTACCAGGTTAGTTTTATAAAGTGGCGCAGGAATTGAAACCAGCTCTTACAGGACTAAAGATGTTTCTAGAGGTGTTTCTTGCCCCATTGTCCTGCCTCCTTCACCGGTGTTTGCAGGAGGTCCGGGAGTGCAGCTCTCTCATGTTTTCCCATGGCTCGCAGCATTTTCTTTCTTACTGGCAAAAATCCACTGAGGAGAAAAAGAGGGAAGAGCTGTACAGTGTGTCTGGATTTACAGTGCTAGGAGCAGCCCATCTGGAAACACTCTCAGCCCAGAATTCCATTCTGTTTATACTTATTACATTTCTAATCCACACAAGAACTAATGCTCCCTGATTACAAACAGTTAAAATTAAAATGTCTTGGAACAGTTGAATTAGAAAATACAATACAACTGTTTAAAAGAACATAATATAATACAAAACAATAAGCAGTAGCAAAATCTGTGCAGGCATTATAACCTAAAATTGGTTCTGTAAAATGTCTGGAAGAAAAAAAGGATTTGCTTGACACCAGAAAGATAACAATGTAGCTGGCAGCTAAACTACTTTGGGAAGTTTATTCCAAAAGTGGGCTTTCTCTCTTATACTGATTACCTAGTTTCTTTTTTTTTGGGTGGGGGGGGCACAGAGGAGGTGCTCTGAAGATGATCTGTGGGGCCAAGCAGTACATGCCTTTAGGGGAACTGAAATTTCTAGGCCTCAATGCAAAACAAGTCCTAATAATTCATATAGAAAAAGGATGGAAGTTTGTCCAATTGACATGAAAGACAGATCACCAGGAGTGGTGACTGCCCGAACTAGTGGATAAATTCTTCCCCCAGGATTGCTGCAATTAATATTAATAATGTAATAGTACATACCTTTTATCAGGGTGGAGAGAAGGCAGAGCTCCAGATGTTCCCACAGAAGCCCCTGTCAGGAATGCTCAGAGCTGAAGTTGAAACATCTGGAAAACTCCTGCCTGCTCCTACCTACCACGGTAAACATACAAGCAGTGCCGTGAGAGCAGCCAGGGCTTACAAAGACGCAGCAAGGGCACCGGCCTCATCTGCCCCTCGCCTCGGAATTCCCTGCTCCCTCTGAACTTAACCACAGTTCTCACAGTGCTGCCGTGGGGAGTGGATTTTCCCAACAGCAATGTCTTCTTTCCTGCTGCACTGCAAAATGTTTTGGGGTGGCTTGTTCCTGAATGGACAATAAAGATGCATTTGCATTACAAAAGACCCACTTCTGGTGGAGATACGAATGGTTGGAACTGGATTGCTGGAATGGACCCATGCAGCTGCCTGAACGTTTGGGCTCACCTTGGGGATGCGGCTACAGGCAGTGTCCTGATGAGCACTGGCACTTCAAAATTTACTGTTATATCATCGATGATAAGGCACGATTAGCTTCATTATATTCCTTGTAACAGTACCTTAAACTTGGGTATTGTAGAAGGAGAATAAAAGTCATTGCTTTACATTGTAAGATGGATGTCCCATTTGACCCAGTGCTATGAATATGAACTGACTGTGGCTCTAATGGAGGAATGCTCTACAAAGGCCTTAACCTGCATTTCCACTGTCAATCTTGCACTGTCCAAACCAATGCACGTTTACCTGTGCCCAGGTTTACTGTGTGCAACAGGACTCACTCCCAATTTTGTGTGGCTATACCTGTAGATAAGCTAGTGGAAACAAATTGGGAGAAATCAGATGCTGCCTGTCCGTAATATCAGATACTGTTAATGGAATAGATTGTTGCTGCAGCCCTCCATGAACCTCCCTCCAAAAAAAAGTCCTGGTAAGGATTTGGAAATCTGTTTGCGTGAGGATGGGTGCTGCCCATCATAAATCCAATAGGTGTGTTAAAAGATGGAAAGGTAAGCATACCTGGCAGGATGTAAGCTCCTCTGTGTTCTGTAGGTCCAACACCTGTTAAAAGTATGTAGCATTTCAGCCTTAGCTTCCAAGCAGAACTCAGTACTAACTTATTCAGTACATGGCCAGCTTATGAAGAGTATGGATAGGGAAGGTCAAGGAAATAATCCAATTTACAACAATTCATCGGGGATAAAAAGTCAAGGTAGTAGTAGATGCACTGCAGTGGTGAACTGTTACAACACTCTGTAGAACACTTATTCCAATCGACGGACTGAATCTGGTGTTTTGTTATGAATAATATGTATCCAATACATTGTGGAGTGATTAAATATATATTTGTGTCATTTGTAATTGTGCAATCTTGTCCTCTCCTCCCCTACCCCTCCACAAAAAATAACATCATGAAGAAACAGCAGGATACAGGTATCTTATCTGCTCTGAGTTACAGTCCTTCCTTCACTTCAGAATAATTATTTTCACTTATGCAACCACACAGCTCAGTTTACATGTTTATTTCTGAGGTGGTAAAATTGGCATGTGGTCCATTAAACTGAACAAACTGCAAGGTGGAGCACCACTGAACGGAGAAATGTGGCGTAATTATCTGGGAGTTCCAGAGATTTACAGTAATTCTGCACTGCCAGGATTTATGGACATGATTAGAAATGGAAAGTTAGGATGCAAATATGCAGTTTAGGGCACAATCCTATGCATGTTTAGGCAGAGAAAAGTCCTACAACTCCCTGGTTGGCTGGGAAAAGCTGGGAACTGCAGGAGTAGTTCCTGTGTAAACATGCATAGGATCACAATCTTGGACTTTCTAGAGTAACAGGAACTGAGCTGTCAAGAATAAAGGAACAGAATCAAGGGCGGCATCCAGTGCTGTTGCATCACTAGCAGAAACAAGCTTGCTAGAGAAATGGGAAGTGAAGCCTCCCAAGTGCAACCAGAGAGTAAATTGACGCTTCACTAATGGGACAAGTTAGTGTAGCTCCTGGAAGGGAGCTTTACTGACTTGTCCTGTTCCCCAAACACCGATCCTGCTAGTTTCTGGGGTTTTACTGGTGTTTCTCTCCTTTATTGCAATGTGTTTAGTGTTGGTGGGTTGCCAGCATTGGCTACTTTTCCAATAGCCTTACTTTCCTACAGCTGGAAGCAAGCCCGCTGCTTAGGAAAAGGAAACTAAAAGCTCATTTGCCTTGCAAAGGGAAATAGCATTGATTCCCATTTGACTGGGTGGCTATGTGTCCCCTTTACAAAGAGCAGTCCTCTGTCTGAAGGGCTACCAAAGGATCTTGCCTACTGGGAACACATCCTCTCTTTGAAGAGCCGTTCAGTCCAGTTCCATTTTAAAGATCAAGAAACACAAGAAGAGGGAACAGGGCGCTGGTGTTATCTAGGCAGAGCCTTCCACATTATACCGAGATATGCTGCCTCTCTATTGAAAATATAGAGATCTTTCCTAAATTTGTGTCTACATAGATAAATTAGTGCATGCTCACATCTTCTTTTGCCCTCTGTTTTGATGATGCCTTTTCTCTTTTATGGCAAATCATATGTTTCCAGGTCATATAGGGTTGCATCTGTAGATGATGGCAGTACACTATATATGTTTACTCCTTATATTTTCCCCTTCTTGTTACCATTTTTCTGCCCAGACCAAAGCAGTTTTCCATTGAAGGGGAAGAAAACAAACAAATGCCACAGTATTTGCATATCCAAGTTTGCATATCCAGTATTTGCATATCCAAAAGCAATTGCTTTTGCTTTCCTGTGTGTGGGGAGCTCTAAGTCTACACAGAGAGGAGGTCCATGTTCACGGTTTAGTCTGTAACATTGCCCGATGCATGGATGCCTCACATGGTAGATCAAAGGGGCTTCAAAACCCCTGAGAATGTGCAGAGAGCCCTGGGGTGCACTGAGATCACACATGCAAAGAAATGATACAAACCTGTCTGTAACTGTGACACTCCAGGCTGGAGTTGCTGGTTGGGGGGTCTGTGTTTGCATTTTTTAACCTGGTGTTTAAAAAAGACAGCAGGTTTCTTTTAAAAATTACTCAAAGTGCTTTCACAACAGATTGTGAGTCTCTACACATACATAATGATAAACTTTTTATAAAAAGGAATATATCATTAAATCAAGCACAATTTCAATGACCAACACATTGCTCAATTTCTAATGAGTTCTTACCCTAGAAGAACCAATCCAGTTTAAGGACAACATTAAAGAGAAAGTCCCAAAACCTAGCAAAAACAATAACTCTTTCGGGCACACACTTTTTCTACAATAACAAATTAGTGTTTACAGGAAGGTGAAGTGGAAGTCTGTAGCATGGGATTCCTCCAGTCAGTGTAACTATTGTTACTATCAACACTATGAATGCATTGCCTGCATTTCACTCACCCAGTGAGAATGTGTGTTTGTCTCTAAGAAGTAAAACAGTGGAAGTGATCTGAAATAGCTAAATGGATCAAAAGATGCTTCTTTGGGGATGTTAGGCAGACCTGAAAGCAGGAAGGATGGGCAAGATAAAGGTCTTTCTAGCCTGCTTAGGCCTCCATCAAGCTTTTCAGTACGATTCACACAACCAGGCATGTGGTGAAAAGCTGCTATCCCTCCAGGCAAATTTGTATGGTCAGAAAAGCATATTTTTGATCACTCTGTTGTTATGCAGACAGACTTGGGGAATTCTGGCAGTCAAATCCATCTGGACAAAAAAGTACAGAAAGAATCAATTTCCTTCGCTCCAGCATTATTGTATCAAGCCTTTTTTATCTATAGTTCAGAGTTTTCTCTATTAAAAATGTGTTGATTTATTTAGTTTCCCACTTGATTTTATTTTTTTATTTCCAATTGACAGAATGAGTGGAAGACTCTAGTTCCAGATGAACTGTGTGTGTATGGTTATAATGATTCTTAAAATGGTGGGAGAAAGAAATGACTAAGCATCAGTCACCAATTTATCTTGGAACTGAAAAATGACTTGACCCTAAACGAAAGGACCCAGTGGGTTTCAGGCAAATCTGAACAGCCGAAATTGGTTGAAATTCGATACTCAAATATTTATTGTCCTCCAACAGGAACCTCCTTACTTGCCTGATTTCCTGCATTTATTCCCTGAAGGGTGCAGGAAAAGGAAATTCATTTTATGAGAACCTATAAGGCTTTCACTCTTGCAAAGACCTTTGACCATCATCTCAGAAATAGCTGCTATTTTGGAGAGATGGAACCTGCCCAAATAAATACTATTACGCCTCTTTGTATCTGAAATCCACCACCGATGGCGCACCTCAACTGGAATAAAAAGTTTATTCCTCCATGTTTCCTGAGGAACACCCTGCAAATAATATTTCCCTCTTTAGTGGAAACCCAAAGTTACACATGCCTTAAGAGAGCAAATACTTGTCTTCTGGGCTGTATCAACAGAAGCACAGCATCCCGTTCAGAAGGAATGCCTCACTCAACCCTCAGCTGGACCACTGTGTCTAGCCTTGAGAAGGACAATTTAAGAAGGGCAACTGAGGAGTGAGAACAAGGGTGACAAGCTTGCAGACAAATGTCTACGAAGAAAAGTTGGATAAGTTGGGTGTACTGAATGTTAAATGCATTGCTCCACTCCCACTATAGGACTTCCCCTTCTCTTCTTTCAACACCCCTGCCCCATAGGTGCTCTGGAGGGCCCCTGAACCAATTGAAGCAGACTGGGAAGGGTGAAGGGAGCTGCAGAAGATGGGGAATCCAACCCTTAGTCTAGAGAGGAGCTGATCAAGAGGTGATCTGATAGTCGTTTCCAAATATTTGAAGGGCTGTGATGATGCAGGATGATGCAGCAAATGTATTCACTGTTGCTCTAAAGGATAGGACCTCAACCACTGGCATAACATGGCAAAACAACACTTTTAGGCTTTATATTAGAAAGACTCTGCTGTACAACCTGTTTGAAAGGGAGATAGACTGCCTTGGAAAGTGGCTGGCCCATTTTTCAAGCAGAGGCTGGAAGCCCACCTATTACGTTTGTAGTAGTGGATTTCCTGAATCGGCAGGACGTTGGTCTAGATGACCACTGGGACCCCTTCTAGCTCTGTGATTATACCATGCCCTTAATCCAAGTTGGACTGCCCTGTGCCTGCAATTTACCAATATTTTTAAAAGAACTGAACATCTGATCCTAAAGCTCCAAGACTGGCCCTGTGGCAGGATGATTTGGAGCTGGAATTGAGCCATGGACCATCAGCATGCCAAGCATCTCTGGTCTTTGGCTCCTCCTGTAAGTAATCTACGTACACAACTAAGACTCAAACCCTTCTGGGGCCAGAGCCAGGGATCTCTAGATTTGCGCTCCATTGACCCTTGTGGCAAGTTATCGCAGCAGAACTGCAAGTTGTCCAAGCATCCTAAAAAAATGGACAAGCCCTACTCACAGGACCACATGCCAGTACGTGGAGGCAAGCTCTGCTCATGACCTTGCTTAGAAGAAAAGAATGGCAGCCTGAGGCAGCTGAAGTAAGTGCTGAAAGGCTTGGTAGAACGTGGCTCAGGAAATGGCCAAGCACTCAGACCTTGAGCAAAACCAGTTAGATGGGACCAGGAATGGTTTTGCCTTCTTTTTGATGTGGAAGGAGAAAGGAGCCAGATGTTTCTTGAGCCTAAGATGTTCAAAGCTTTTGCCTTAATGGAACTCTTCTGATGTCAGTAGGGCTCCATCAAGTGCTGGGGGAGCAAAATTTTGAAATATTTATGCTGCATTTTTCTCTAGCTTACTTTGTAGATGAAGAATCAAACAATCCTGGTAGATGCTTCCTGCCATCTGCCATCGGAGTTGTCTTAACAACGTCCTACAATACACTTGGAGTACTTAAGGAAACCAGCCAATTCACAAGATGACATGCACACTTTCCCATGGAAGCTGTCACATACTTTGCAAATATGTCATGTGCATTTGACCAAATATTTGATAAATATGTGCAAAAACAGGATGTTTTTCATTAGAGACCAGCAAATTTGGCGTTCAAAACTGATACTTCCTTCTGGGTATCCATGCCATGGTTTCATATATTATATCATGCATTGCCAACCTGGTGCACTCCAGATTATTTCAGATTATAACCATCATTCCTGGTGCTCTTGGAGCTGCTGAGAGTTGAATTCACAAATTTCTGAGGGCATTAGACTGGAGAAATCCGAATTATACTGACCTTTAAAAAAAAAATCAACCACTTATCTACAAGATCAATAGCTTTCTTGCTAAGAACAGTCCACAGCTGTGTTCCCCAACCTGGTATCCCCAGATATCTTGGTAAGTTATGTGAACCAAACAGGTCTCAGGTTTTCCAGGGAGGGAGGAACATGAGTTGCAAGTTGGACCAGTGCGCATATATGCTGCTCCAACAGCCAGCTCATCATGACTGAGCTTTAAGTATGGATTGGTCTCCTTTGGGCCAGCTTGAGTGCCATTTTCTTGGTAGAGATATGGGGCACCTCAAATAGATGAATGAGCAGGCTGGTTAGCCTTGCCTCCATACTGAGCAAAGCCTTGGGGAGGGGAGGCTGGTTTGCTTCAGCAGGTTCAAGGTGTGACAACAAAAATCTTCCTGGCTGGAGTCCTCAGAATATGGGAATGGCAACATGATCCTCTCTAGCACAGTGGGAATGGTCCTTGGGACCTTCTCGGAGATGTAGGTCCATCTGGGCATGCTTTTCTGTAGCTGGACCTTCTCCATTCCCATGGACTCAGGGGCCTTGGCCTCCAAAGATATGTGGTTGAGGTCCTCTGAGGGTGAGGGCACAGTTCTCCCTGAACAGTGGTGCTATTTTCCATAGGACTTTCTGGCATAGGAAGGTGCCAGCCTGCGGTGGCTCCTTTTCTACACCACAAAGCCTTTCCACGAACTCCTAAATCTCGGCCTCTTTGCTGTGATCATACATTGCTCCCTCTCATAGCAGTGTTCCAAATTACAGGAAGGAGAGAGAGGAAAGCCTGGTCTCCCTCCCTTCCTCCTTGCTTCTGGCATCTCAGTCCTTGACTGTCTTGGTTACACTCGGACCAAGGCTGGGATGGTGTTTATCGTTCAAGCAGGCGTTTAAGGCAATGGGCACTTTTTAGAAGTTCAGGCCCCTTAGAATTTGGCATTTCATTGTTTCTGTTTGTTTGCACACATTTATTATCTGGTGTTGGATGCAGTAGCCACTTTCCATAAAAGAAATGGCTTCACTCACCAAAGGTGCCCTGTACAACTTTTGGGGTCTGCTCTATTCCCCAGTTCTCAACTCACCCCTTTAGCATTTCTTGACACACTGTCTAGTGTTTTCAGGGGGCTGGAGAGGCTTCCATGGGAAAGAGGGCTGGGATGTCAACTTCTGCCAGTACAGTTGATCCAGCTTAAACTGGGATGCAGTTCCCGATTCTCTCCTGTAGTCTCATTTTTTCTGCCAATATATTTTAATTGATTGATTGAGTGATTGATTAATTTAAAGGTTTTATATTCTGTCCAATAGCAAAAGTCTCTGGACAACTTACAAAAATTAAAAAAAACAAAAAACAAAGCAACCATATGCAACAAACAAGGCACAACACACTGTATCTGATAAATGATGATAAAATCAAGGATAAAACCAATTCACTGGTAAAATATTGATAAAAAAATTTGCAAGCCATCCTGAGACATTTTTCTTATGTAGGACAGGAAACAAATGTTATAAATGAATGAATGAATGAATGAATGAATGAATGTCTTTGCCTGATGCCGAAAAGAATAAAGCAAAGGCACCATATTTCTTTACTGGGATGAGTGCAAGATGCCTTGTGACAACATTTCAGAGAAAGGAATGGTATACTTTTATTATTAAGCAAACAAACAAATAAAACCTTGACAGGCAGGTATCAGTATGCAGTAGAGGCTACTTACCAAAAGATCTAAAAGCATCCTTTAAAAAATAAATTTAAAATAATGTGTTGCCCTTGGATAAATGGATTTAATATTTAAAATACACCCACTTGTATCAAAGCATTAATAAGTTTTATTTCCTCAAGTCTGGACTTTTTCCAGGCATATAATCTTCTAAAAGCTGAACTGCCTTCAGAATTGCTGGAATTTATCTTTCTATCAATCAGGCTAGATAGCTATAGTATTTTTATACTGCCTTTCTGTAAAAAACACCAAGGTGGTGTACAACAGATCAAAATCAATAGAAATATAATAACATAAAAGAAACAACCATCATTAAAACTGTTTTTTTTTTTTAAACAACACTATTAAAAACAGTGTAACAAGCCAAATGTCAGGTTCTGCAGCCGAGATCTGGGTGGCTGGAGACAAGACAAGACAAGAGCAACAGAGGCAACCGGGACCAGGGCAACAGAACTTCAGGCAAGACAGAGTCCAAAGGCAGAGTCGAATGGCAAGCCCAAATCGTAGTCATGGCACAGGCCAAGGTCAGGAACCAGGAGCGTGCGTGAGGGCAGAACAGGGACGTGGTCAGGAACGAGCCAAGCGGTGAGCAGCAGGGGGACAGACCAAAGTGCAGGTACCCACAACAGGGTGGGAGACATGGCATGGCAGGACACACGGTGCAGCAGGAACCAGGTGCAGTGAGGGCCAGGCAGGAGGCGGGAGCAGGACCGCAGCTCGCAGGAAGCCCTGCATTGCTGAGCCGAGGTGGCAAGGCAGGGTACGCCGACAAGCTCAGGCAGGGTGCAGGCACAGCAGCAGAGAGGGGAACCTGTGCTGCTGTGGCAAAATGGCAAGGCAGGACTCCCTGCTGGCACTCAACGGGAGAATGAGAAGTCCAGCAGGCCTGGGGAACAATTCTACACCTTTTTCTTCCTAGGCATTCTGTAGTATCTCAGATTATGGATAGAGAAATTTCCATAAGCAATATCTTTGCAAGTGAAAAATATTTTTTCTTACTTGCTTTTCCTATAAAGCACATTTCTTTCCACATTCTTGGTCTAGAAACAAATATAGAAAGGCTACTATATGAATCATATCAGTGGGTGTTGTTCTCAGCATAGAGTAAATATAGGCATCATATTTGAACATGTTTTGGCATTCTAACTGGCTGTTAGATGATTGGCTGGAACACTCAGAATATCCCTGATAGAGGGTCAGGCTTAGTTTTGAGCTTCTCTCCTACCTGGTCTGCTGTTGTTTATATATATATATATATATATATATATATATATATATATATAATTTTTCAAGAACATAATAATTAAAAAAAGAATAAATGAAAGAGTGCACCCACAACCCCAGAGACTAATACTACCATCAAACATATATTATAACAATTAATAATATATGATATTCTTCAATTATACCCATATCCCCTCCAGAAATTTATATAATCTTGATTGCTTTTACAAAATTTTCCCAAATTTCATTATATTCCTTTGCTTTCATTAACCCTTCTTTAATTTTTATTTCTGTCATGAGTTTATCATTAATTACCATATCCCATATTTCATTACTCCATTCATGCCTTTGCAAACCCCCATCCTGTTTCCAATATGTGCGATTCCCTTGTGTGAGGTGTCCTCTGGCTCATCCCATCAAGCTGATCACAAGTATTCAGTGACTAAGCATTTTGGGCAAGGATGGTCCCAACTGCACAGAGCACACCTTTGTATGATGATTATACAGGGGTGCAGCCCTACGCCCAGTGGATGCTGCCTGGCTGGTTATAGGGGAATCCAGAGTCCGGCACCAGCCTTTCAAATGTGCTCCACTGTTGGAGACTTGGCGCACTCTCTCCCAGCCCTTGCAGCCAGCCTTTGGCCTTGGTCATGGCTTTGAGGTCACAAGTGCTGGGGCAGGGAGGTGAGAAGGGCCGCAGTGAAGCTCCCCAAAAGAAAAAGTACTCCTCAGCCTGTCCTCATGACCAACAAGCACCAAAGACTCAGCCAGCCAAAATCAGCCATCTGAATCTTTTGCAGGGTGGGAGAAGTGGTGGAGGCAAGCTTTGCCTTGTACTCCTTCCATCCTCAGTGGGATGCCTGTAATCCTCTGAGATGCAGGGTTGCAGGCTCCCCCACTGAACTGCACCTTAATATAATCCTTTTTCTGGTTTTAGGACATGCAGCCGCTAGATCATAATAACTTATGGGGAGTTTTAGTTTTCTCAGATCTTTTTCTTCTCAATTTTATCTAATTAATTCTGGAACTGAGGGATAATTATGTGCATTATGATAATCCATTCCCCCAGCTAATATTTTAATTGCTAGCCATCCCTGTTGAAGGCTGGGAAAGGGAATAAAAGTCAAAAAGTCAGTATGAGTCATCTGAAGCAGCAGATGGAGGGACAAATAATCCTGACAAGCGATGGGAATTAAGTTCTTCCCTGTGCTCACAGTGGACCTGGACTGCCTTTGACAGGAGTGTTCCAGAGAACAGATTTTGGATGCCTATCTTATTTCCTATACATCAAACAACAGAAGAGCAAGCACAGAGGAGGTGTTCACAGGTAGGGATGTTAGAGAAATCCACAGTGGAATCAAAGAGTTCTAGGAATCTTACCTGCAGCTTCTGCAGTGGACTGGCTTTTTTTCAGTCATGGAGTTGCAGACCATTTTAAAAAACTTTTTAGGGGGATTTGAAACTCTGTAACATCTCTAAAAATCTGATTTTGTAAGTGCATGGAGGATGAAATGAAAGATATCTGACAATCCATGAAATGTAGAAAGAATGGATTTAACAAAAATCCATTTATTTGTATTCATAGGTGACCTAAATTATTTCAAACTTTACATTTTCCCCCATCATATGGATGGTTCACTAAACTTGTTTTTCTTGTGCTTTGTCATTGAGAATTCTCTGGCAGAATCAGTTTTGAAGCAAATTATATCTGGGTTTTCTAAATGGATGTAGGGTTTGTCTAGAATTCTCACTGACCTGCATCATTCATGAAATTTTATCAGGGTTTCAAATGATGTTGTCCCTTTATATAAATTGTTGCAAGCTGCCCTGCTACTGGGGACTATAGGAAATAAATAAATAAATACATAAATACTACTTCTACCATCTTTTTCCTTGTCACAGAAAATCTATTAAGAAAGAGGTAAAAGATTAATTTTAATGTAGGTCTCTTGTCACTTTCATACCCCCTGCTAGGGACAGGAAAGTAGACGCATCATAAATATCACACTGAGAACAGTTTGTCCAATTTTAATTAGACATTGGACCAATTCACACAGTACTGCAGAGGTCAGCCTTCTGGCCCTGCCTACATCATCCACATGGGTATGGGCTGCCTGAATGGAACTTCTGTATTTACCACCCTACATGCATAGGTACAACTGCATGGTTGATTCTGGGATTTTATTTGAAAGAGCAACCATGTGACTAGCCTACACTTGTAGGATTGTACACATGCAGTTTCTATTTGGACAGAGGCTCAATCAGATGACATCATAATCTAGGACCAAGGGCCCTCTGAGACTGAAATTTCTAGTGGCAGAAACCAGTTCTCAACCCTTCAAAAGTGGAGCACTTCACCTTGGAAGTCCCACCCTGTCCTCCCAATCCCAAAGAGGCACCACTGCTCTCTGACTTGTGGACCTCAAGTTCCTCCTGAAGCAAAGAGGCTCTGGAGAGCATTCCTCAAGCAGCTCCTCATTCTCTAGGCAACTTACCACCCAGAAGAAGCCAGCCACTATGGGAAAGCCACTGGCCCTTTAAGAAAACCAGATGCATCATTTGAAGAGGGGAAACTCTCCTGGCCTGATTTCTTAAGCCAATGCTGGGGAGAAATGGCAGTGCTGTAGCTATAGGGGTGCTCTCCATGGTTCTGAACTTATCCCAAGTCCTGAGCTGGTACCTGCTGTACCGGCTGTGGTGTTAACAGTTTTCTTGCTCCGTGCATTTGTCTCATGTTGCACCTATTTGCCTGAGCCATTCACCAAAGCAAATGACAAAATTCCAGATGGAGCAGGACAGACTGGCCATCCTTGCTTTGGTGACGAAGGTGGGCACACCGATTTGGGTTCTTGAAGTATCTGACACAGCCATACAGGGTATGAAGAGTGACAAAGCTGACAAAAAGTATGGATAACATATCCAGCAATTCTTTAACATTATACACAAAAACAAAGTCTGAGAAACATTTCAGGACTAAAATTAAAGTCTTCATTTTTTAAATAGGAGCACATTTCACTTTTGAAATCTGGAATCTGTGGAATTCTCTTTGAAAAAGTATCCAGATGATTAAAATAAAATGATAATAAGTATCACCCTCCTAAAGTCGAAACCAAATCATCAAAACAGAAGCAGCAGCAGCAACCAACCGTCCTATACCTAAATAACTCCTACATATTGTCTCATTCTGCCTAGCTTTGCTCTAGTGGCCATAAATTGAGCTGCATTCAGATGCTTCACAAAGCATGCCAGTCCTTTGGGGTTCTTCATTTAGGCTGCTCCAGCATATTTCCTAATAGCTGACCAGCTCTTACTAAAGGCTGAGAAGTACTGAGTTCCAGAGGGGTGAATAACTCTTGTGGAGTCAATGCCCTTGTCACAACCCCATACAATAAACTAATGTCATTATTTTATTATACAGCATTGTTACAGAACATTTACCATGGCCTTTATTCCTCCCTTTTTAAATTCTGGTATAGAAATGAAGCAATATACATTAAAAAGTCAAGCAATTAGGGTGCTATACTTAAGCATTTGCAGTTCACTTCCTGGTGCCAGCTGGGACTCAGAGCATCAGGACAGAAGTGAACAAATATCACCATTTATGTGGAGCCAAATCTGAAACAAGAAAGCTCAATATATTTGAAAATTGGCTCCAGCTGTCAAGTTTAAATCTGGTTCCAAATATCACCCAAATTCCAGGGAAAGGGAAAGCTTTGTTTAACTTCCCAATGGATGAGTAAAACTATCCACTGTATTCATACCCAGATTCAAGCTTATTCTGGATATTACATGTGTTATTTTTAAGTAACTGTGTGTCCTACTGTAAAATTACTCCTGCAGTACCTTGATGTGAGAACTTTATGTGTAATGAGAAATGCAGGATATATTTTGTTTTGTTTTAGCAGTAGGTTTAATTTCTAAACCAGACTAAAATTGCATTCTAAAATTGTCTTTTTCCCCAGTTCACATAAAGAGTCCCATCTCTACTCTGCTACTGCAAATAATATTCTTCAATATGCTCTCAAACTCTTCATATATCTCTGCCAAGAGTTAAGACACCTGAGAGAATGTTTTCAATTACTTATTGGAACCCACGAAGGGAAAGGAATCAGGACTAATTTACGTTGATTTAATACCCCTCAGTATTACCATGTATTATTCTATTCCCCAGAAGCTCATCAGAATATCCTCCTCCAGGAGAAATTATTGGTTTCCTGGTTGTTTTATCAGCTGATAGAGCTTTGTTTGTGTCACACTGGTTTATCATAGCTTAGAACAGTCTAAAGAGTTTATATTTTACTACACTGGAAAGAGTAAGCCAGTACCAGTTAGCTAAACATCCAGGTAAATTGCTGGAAAGCATAAGGAAAAAATTATCATGTGTATAGAAGGACAAATTTTGCAGAAGACAAGTCAGCATGGCTAACATGAAGCTGAGTCCTGTCTCACAAATCTCTTAAAATTCTGGAGCATCAGGAAACATGTGATCTAGTAGACAGTGTTTTCTTTGACGTTTAAAAGTATTTAGACATGGACTCTCAGCAAAGTTTCTTGAAGAAACGTAATAGTTATGGGACTAGGGGAGAGGTCCTCTTATGGATTAAACATCTGGATGCAGAGAGCAGGAATATGTGGGGCCTTCTTGCAACAGAGGAATGTACTCAGCAAGGTTTCACAGAAAACTGCATTGTTGCCAGCACTTTTAAAATTGCCCACAAATGATCTGGAGTTGGGGTGAGGTATACAATGGCTAAATTAGCAGATGGCACCACTATTTTTGGGTGGTGAAAGCAGAGGAAGATTGCAAACAGTTCTGCCATGCACCAATAATTGCTTTTCCTTGAATGGCATGGAAAACAGACTAAATGGTGTATCTGCTCTTTTTTGCCCTGGGGCCTTTTCTGTTCCTACCAGGTGGACAACTTTCCGCAAATTCCCAATGTTACTAAGAAAAATTCAATAGGAAAAAGGCTTAAAATCTGAATGAACACCCCGCTCCTGCCCAAATATGAGCAATAGAGTAAATGAACAACCAGGGATGAATGCATCCAGCTAACCTAACTAGACTAAGCATCTATCTTATTCAGGTTCCTTATCTAAGCAATCTGTTCCTGTCCAGATCTCTCAATCATTTCTTCTTCTCCAGAAGTCATGACTCTTTCTTTTCTCTAGGACTCTGAGCTTCTTTTCTTCCTATCCTCTCTCAGTATCTCTCTGCTTCTCTGCTGATGTCTTCTAAATTTATTTCTCCCATTTTCCAGATCTAACCAATTAGAGGGTTTGTTCCCTGCTCATTTCTGCAAACTAAGTTTCTCTTGGCAAAGTTTCCTTTTGCATGAAGGATTATCCCCTGCCATATATAGCTGTCCAGACCCAATAATCAGGGGGCCTTTCCCTGGTCCCCCCACCAAACAAAGTGGGACAGATGAGGAGAGGGCATCTTCAGTGGTGGTACCTTGACTGTGGAATGTCCTTCATAAAGAGAATCACCTGGCACCTGTGATGAGCCTTTCTATTTTCCTAGGCTATTTTTCCACACACACACGTGTGTGTGTGTTAGACCTTGGCACTGCTGCCAAGGTCTAAATACTTTTTATCTTGGTTCTTAATATGATTTTAGTCTGTTTTCTGCATATTTTTACGTTGGTTCATGATGTTGTTATATTTTATGCTTTCAGGCTAGTTTTACAAAATACCTGGAGAGCTTGATTTGAATTTGTAAGAGGAAGACAATTGCAATTAAGTGTAACTGTGCCTAGTGCCCAGAACAGGCATGAGCCACATATATTTGCTAGGCTTAATTGCTGGGAGAAATCAGTAACACCCCAGTGTGTGTGTGTGTGTGTTCTTTTTGCCACCCAATAGCTGAAGCTAGTATGAGATCATCTCATATGAGGTGTGAATTCAGCACCTCATCCCTGAGATAACGATAGAAACATAGAAACGAGTGAGTTAGAAGGGGCTCCCGGGCCATCTGGTCTGGCTCCACATGGCTCTGCTAATGACATGCCTATCCTTGAACAGCCTCACCGATGGGGCTTCAACCACCTCCCGTGGAAGCCCATCACATACCCTACTTTATCAGGATAGCTGGACCTTCTCCTACTTCCACCCAACCCACCAGGAAGTGGGAGGTTAGAGCCTGAACGTATATTGACACCCTCTGAAACATGGCATGGGGCATTGCCCTTTGGCTTTCCATTTGGAACAAGAAACATGCAAGGGGACCAACCTATAGGGACCCAGGAACAACATTTGTGACATCAGGAAGCCCTGTGACCAGAGGGGTATCAGTAAGCTTTGCTTTGCCCTGTTGTTAACTTTGGTTGTTAATCTGCATCCATATTTCATCTCTATATTTATTCAAGAACCTGCATATAATATTTGGACAAGGTGATTTAGTTTCTTCCTAACTATCCTATTTATTTATTTATTTATTTATTTATTTATTTATTAAAACATTTCTATGCTGCCCCTGCCGAAGCCTCAGGGCGGCTCACAACACAAAATAAAATACAATAAAATACAAAAATAACAATATAAAATTAACAATATAAAATAAATAACAATATAAAAGAAGTCGTCCTGGCCAGATAAATAAGCAAATATTGTTAACAATTAAAATGACGCTTAAATAAAAAGGTCTTCGCCTGGCGCCAAAAAACAAATAATGATGGCGCCAGGCGGACCTCTCTGGGGAGCGCATTCCATAGATTGGGCGCCACCGCAGAGAAAGCCCTCCTCCGAGTACCTACCCTCCTAATTTCTTTCACGGAGGGTTCCTGGAGAAGGGCCTCTCCCGCAGATCTCAAGGTGCAGCCGGGCATATATGGACGTAAGCGCTCCTTCAGGTAACCTACATCTGAATTGATGTGCCTTGGTCAAGTCAGGGACAAAGCATCTGATTTATAAAAATGTAATGAATTAAGTTTAAAATATTTTTCCAATTTCTGTGACATGCTCTTGAACTTTAGAGTCTCCTGGCTTCCTGAGCTAATACCACTTTTTTCTCTTCCTCTCCCCTCTATATTCTAATTAAATGTTCAACTTCTAAATTATTAACTTTTTAGGTGAAACTGACTAACACATGCACAAAAGGTATTTGACCCAAAATACCCTAATATCAACTAAATACAAAACTGGGGAGCAGTTTTGTTTCTTAACAAGCTCCAAGGGACAATAAATTGAAAAATACAAATCAATGTAAGAAACTGTAAAATGACGCACATTGAGACACGCCCCCACCCCAGACCCAAGTCCCAAATTCATGCATACAGTGATGGCTTGAGCTGGCAGTGCTTTGCTTAAGGGGGCTTCTTAAGCTTCTTGTAGTGGACAGCATAATGCAAACTTCAACACAGTTTATGGGAGATGCTGATGCTGATGGTGATGATGATTCCAATTATTACTTTTCCTAGAAGCAAAAATAACAGAGACTCTCATACTTCAGTCACATCATGAGAAGGCGAAACTCATGGCAGGGGAAGAAGACAATCTGGTTGGGGAAATTCAAAGGCATAATGGAAGGCTGTTTTGAAAACAGTGAAATATGCTGTTCCTCTTCTCATAATGAGCCAAATACAACAGGAACTCTTATTTCATATTTATTGGACATTGCAGAGAATATTTAGTAATGGTTGGTAAAGTAATTCAGGTACTTATTCATACAGATACGTTCAGTTATTGCCGCAGTGTGGTCCAACATTCACAGGATGGGTAACATGCTTCATAGCTGCCACTGTTTGTTAAAGATGCCCAGGCTTCCTTAGGCTATAGCTCTAGCATGTGGAACTTATCATATTGAGAGTCACAGATTCTTCAAGCATGAGTGTAGCCAAGGTAATCATCATACAGTGCTGGAAGAATAAACCCAGTCCTGAATTGCAACACCGGATGGGTGATATGCATCAACCATTTTAAAAGCAGCATCAGAAGAAATAAGTTGATCCCAAGTAATTTTACTATGCGAAGCCCGAGTTATTTATGAGTTATTTTTAAGCCAAAGTTCTCCCACAGCATGAGTTTTGATGAGTAAATGGTTGAAACAGTGCCTCTGACCCAATACTCTCTGTATATATCTCAGGGTTGTAAGCACTGGCAATAAAACAGTTCCCCAGACAAATAAGGAACCTGCTGCCTGCCAAGGTTTCAGCAGAGTCAAGTAATAACTTGTAAGTTGTGCCCAAGGGGCAATGGAGTATTGAGACTCTTTCCTGCAGCCCAGAACTAGAAGCTAAAATATATGCCCAATGATAAGCTTGAAAATGTGGGAAGATAAGCCCATCTCCTCCTTGAGGTATACCTTTCTTAAGGAAAACATAGGTGGGGGTTCTTGCCAATGGGCATCATTAAGGGCACAGTCCTATGGCCTTCCAGTGTTATCTGGGGGCCCTGGGGTTCTTTGCAGGCTTAGCACTGATGTCCTCCAACCGATGTGCTTGGACTCCGACAGCTGAGCTCCTGCTCCACATCCTTTGCAGTCAACATGGAAAGAAGCTTGCTAAGGAAAGAGGGGAAGTAAAGATGTTGGGAAGTGAGCAGGATGAGGCTTTCTACCTGTGGCAAATCATGCCATTGCCTCCCCTGCCTCCCCGACTCTGCCTCCACAGCCGTTTCCATAGGTGGCTGAAAAGGGCTGTCCAGAGGAAAATGGATGGGGTGAGGTATGGAGTTGGTGGAGACAGCCGCCATCACACCTTGCTCCAGTCACTCAATACACAGAAGCCTCTTATGTGTATTTTGGGCAGGGGCAACAGGGTGGCATCCTAAATAGTTTATATGCTTGCTTGAAATAAAATGAGGGAATGAAGATTAGAAGACCTCTTGAAGCGTTTATGAACATCGGATTTGCACCCATGTTTTTAACCATATTTATCTTGTCCCAAATACTGAAGGGAATTCTAGACCCCATATCTAAATCATGCTGCATTTATACCAGAGACCTTGATAAACTAAACAGTTCTTGGAAACTATTATGCCACGACAGATGAATACTCTGATTAAAACCACAGGTCCTAAACAAATCAGTTGCACTATTGGAACCCAAAAACATCAAGTCTGGCTTGCCCCTCTTTAAAGAGTAACTGGATGCGGTGACATATTTTTCTATTAAAAATAAGTTTAGGGATTAAACAAATTCATGGAGCATGAAGTTGCATGGCAACTAGCCAAGATGGTTAGATGGTACTCTAGGACCAAAGAGAGTCTTTGAATCACAAATGCTTTGGGGCTTTTCATGGGCATCTGGCTGGCCACTGTGGGAAAGAGTATGCAGTCCTAGTTAGCTCTGATGCAACAGGTCCCTGATTATGTTGCTTACCCATTTTTGGGGTTTTTTAGCAATGGTTTCCCAAAGGAAGATTAGCTGGTGTTTAAGATGGGACTAATCCCTAACATGTGTAGTGTATTATCCCCAACAGTTGTGTTGCAAGAGGAGAAAAACCACACATGCACACACATTTCAGTGTGCACTTGTACATCCTTGTAAAGTGCATAAGTGTTATGAGACACTCCTACAGCTGTAATGTTGGTTATAACTTTACAACTATTATCACAGTAAGATGATATGCTTTTGTGTAAAAATATGAATGGATGACAAGGAAAGGAATAAAAACCCAGAATTAAATTGCTGTGTTTTATATCCAGGATTAAGCTTCTTAACCAATCTGTGCCTCTCTTCTTCAGTTCTGATACAAGACTTGAATATCAATTCACTTGCAAATGGCTCCATAGCATATCTGCAGATTTTAATCACTTTAACTTACACTTTTAGATCCATTTTCAGAGGGCAAAGCAGCTTTATATGCTCCTGTGAGGCCAGAACATGGTTTCATCTCCTGATCCATCTTTGGTCCTTGTCCTCCGATTTCTTTGCTGCGGCAACCTCTTTTCCCCACTGCTTTGGCAAGCACCAGTTAATGTTCCACAAGCATTGATTTATGCTACCGCAGCTTCATGAGCACTGGTGCTGAGATAGCAGTGGGATGCTGCCTTGTGACCCATGCAAGAGAAACCATGCCCAGCCTTTGAGTATGGGTTGTTCTTGAATGCTGGGTTGCTGTTGAAACTTGGATTATCATGTTGTCTGAACCTGGTTGAGATCATAAGCCATGGTGAACAACCCACAGTTCACAACACAGCAACAAACCATGGGCTCTCTTCATGAGTTGTTCATGGTTAATAAGCCATGGACTGCTGAGTTCAGACAACAGGATTACCCATGCGCAATCGGCAGCAGAGGCTCTCCTCCGGGAACCCTCTGTGAAACATATTAGGAGGCAAAGTACCCGGAGGAGGGCTTTCTCTGTGGTGGCACCCCATCTATGGAATGCGCTCCCCAGAGAGGTCTGCCTGGCGCCATTGTTATTTGTTTTTCGGCGCCAGGTTAAGACCTTTTTATTCCAGTGGTATTTTAATAAGTTTTAATATGGTTTTTTCTATGTTTTTAATTGCAGCCAGTGTGGGTCGGGAATTTTATTTATGCTATTACTTTGTAAGCCGTCCTGAGGCTTTTTTTGCAATTAGGATGGCATATAAATATTTTAAACAAACAAACAAACAAACAAACAAACAAGAATACTTACACAACCATTGGGAGTGGATTATCCTATTGTCTGAACCCACTCCATGACAACCTGGAAAGGGTTTTTAATTTGTTGGGCTATTGCCCTCTCCTTATTGTCATTGCAACTGATATCTCATTTCTTCCCTTCCATGGGAGCATGTGCATCCATACACAGAAGCAAACACACGTGGGCAGAGTGGTGGTGGTGATGGGGAACTAACATAAAGAGCAATGTCAAATACAAGTGATTCAATATGTGGCATTTCTATGCAAAGCTCAAATATGTACCTTTGCATAAAAGTCTGAGTTTTACACAGAAATGTAACAGACTGTGTTCCTTGAATTTCATGGTCTCTTGGACCTTTGTTGATTGCAGCTTTTGCTTTTAAGAACACACATGCATGCACACGCCAAGCCCATCCCAGTTAACAAAAAGAAAAGCCTTTGAAAATGTAAAATCTTCATGTTAACTGCTCACTGAAATGAATATTTAAAGTCATTATAGCAGGGAGCCTTGTCATTCCTTTACTTTCCACTGACTCCATTAGGGATATGATTCACAGTAGATGTCGCTCCCTAGCTGCCTTTAAGTTTGCCAGGAACATGCAACCCATAATTTTTCAAATGGGGGCTTTAAACTTCCAATTAGGGAGTGATAGAAGGGGAATTGCACCTTGGCATGACAGGAAAATCAATGCCATATTTTTTAAAAAAACCCTTGCAACTACCAAGTGCATGTCAGTAAAAGCTCTTCATGAATGAGTAAAAAGAAAGAATTAAACAAAAGACAGATTCCTCCCTCTGACATATATTTCAAAGCCGCTGCAGTGGAGTCCGGAGAGGAGATGGATTCATTTTCCACCCACTGTTTTAGCCTCTCTCTGGTTCATTCCCTTGGAGTGTGAAGGGCCCTCATCTTGTTATGATTGCAAAGCTGGGAGAATGCCAAGTTCTCCCCAGGCTCACAAAGTCCCTGGAAGGGGAGAGGGAAATCTTGCTGGCCTGAAAGGAGATATGCCAGTCTTGGCAATTCGGCAGCAGCTGCTTTCCTCTTTCTTCCCGTTGACTCTGGCCCCCAACAGAGAGGCCACACATCTTCTGAGATATGAGGGGAGATATCATGGCACTCTACACACTTGAAATGCTGTCACACAGAGGAAGGCCAGGCTCTCTTCTCAATCATCCCAGAGGGCAGGACACCGAATAACAGGCTCAATTTACAGGAAGCCAGATTCTGGCTGGTGATCAGGATGAGCTTCCTGACTGTTAAGCAGTACAACAATGGAGCCACTTTCCTAGGGAGATTGTGGGCTTTCTCACACAGGCATCCAAGATGCAACTAGACAGCCATCTCAGAGGGATGATTAAATGGGAATCCTGCATTGAGCTGAGGGTTGGACGTGATGACCCTCTGGCCCCTTCTGACTCTATTGTTCTGCGACTCTGTGATTCTGTTATCCTATTTCTACTCCTTGCTGTAAGCATTATTTCTAAACATCCATCTACAAAAATAAATCAATACATGCAACTTTTCTGCAAACCAATCTTCCCTATTTCCCCCTTTGCTAGTGATGCACTTCCTCTAGTTTGCTGGTTCCTACTTGGTGTTACGATGCTGGGAGCAGGGATGGAGGAATTGGGGGTGGAGCGAGACGGTGCCCGCTGCAGCACTTGCCTTTTCGGTGCCAGACTTAATTAGGAAAAGAAAAGGGAAACGATCCTGACATCAGCACCATCTAAGAGCATTCTGGGGCTGATGGACTCGTGGTTTTCCTGCCCATGCAAACTGCACATTGCATTAAAGGCATCTTTTCATCCATACGTGTGCTTTTGATTCCAGCAGCTGCAGCCCTTCCACCACTCCAGATTGGGGGATTAACTCTTACCCTCCATGCTATGGCATCACTGAATCCCCTCTGACACACAGAATGACACACACGGGGCTGCTATTTACACAAGGGGAAAAAAAGGCATCTTGCAGGGCTGGGAAGAGTAGGCCTAGAGAGAGGAAAACGGAGGCAGGAGGAGGCGTGTGGAAGCAATCGGGCAGCCAGGAGCAGGGGTGGGTGGGGATCCTGATGACACGTGTGTAAAGCTTCACCAAAACTCCCTGACGTTCTCACAGCTGAACAAGCTGGTTGCAAGCAGATGCAGCCAGTTGTCCCCTTCCAGGCACCACAGATGAGGCCAAGAACCTTAGTGAATCAAGAATCTTAGTGCAACTTCTCTGGTAACCCATGTGTCTCCCCATCTGTCTGAGCTTCACACTCACACACAAAATATCAGAGAGCCACATCTGCCAGCCAACACCTTGCTGTCTTCTCAGGATGCTTCATTTTGTCAGTTTTGGAGGCTCCATCTATTTATCCATAAAGAGGGTAGCCATATCAAGGTCATTTCTGGGGCGAGCGAAAGCAAAGAGTGAGGAAAACATTTTGTGATCAGCTGAGGGTTCATTTTTGTCCGTTTCCCATCCAACTACTGACTGGCAAGGAGTCCCCTGGAGGCCTATGATGTAAGACTGTCCCCATTGATTTCCCTGATCTGGGAAGTATGTTCTTGGCAATAATGTGGTGACAGGTCACTGGGGGAAGTTCAGCACAGCTGCTGCCTGGGCTGTGAATGAATAATTTGCTTCATTTCTCAGTGCTTCCCCACAGCCTGACCTTCCTGGTGTCTCTTAAAGTAATATTTAGCACTGCTGTGATGACCCAGACACGATCTCTAAAGCTGGCCTCTTTTCAGATCTGTTATTTGTTATGGTTCCATTTGGACTTTGCTGGCTTTTAGGTTCCTTTGGCTTTGTTTCCTCGTGGACGCAGGATACTCTGATTGCTGTAGTAAATTGCATTAGCTGAAGATATGAATTGCTTCACAGAAGGAGATCAATGGCTCTTCGCTCACTATTCCAATTGCGGCAGCCAATACCACAGAAATAATGTTCTTCGATGCACCCACTTGGGCAGTACTGTGCCAAGGGGGACAGTCCATTTTGACATCAGCTGACAATCTCCGTATGCCCTGGCATACAAGGAAAGGGCATAGCTCTTCAGCCGGCTCTCTGCCTACTCTCTGTCTTATTTACTGTACAACAGCAGTGAATCACTCAGACTTATGGGGTGGGCTTCTGAACAGCACCCAAAATCAGCTGTGAAAATAGTGTGAGGAATGGAGCAAAGACAAGGGAAAGATGGAACAGATGCTGTTAAATGAATTATATCAGCCAACCCAGCCTGGTGCCCACCAGATGTTTTTAACTACACTCCTAGATTTCCCATCAATTGGCAGTCTGGTTGGATCTGATGAGAGGCCCAAAATCCGGAGGACACCAGCCTGGGGAAAACTGAATTATGTGAACCTGAATGTGTGCCACAATGCATAAACCCTAAATTGTACATAGAATTTGATTAAGAACCTTAACAAGTATCTTAAGTAAAGATTTTAGTTCTTGTGTTCATGGGAAATATATGAACAGGCTCAAAACACAAAGAGGTCTTAACTTTTTTCATGGTAAGAAAATGATATGTTTGCATTCTGTACAGAGTTAATATGACAGAGTAAATCTGTACTCTTTCTAGGGGGCACGTCGATTTCTATCAGGGAAGCAAAAGAGAAAATAATTTTGTCCTCTATTCTGATGGTGTAGAGAGGTGCATGAGAAGAATTTTATGCTTAATCTGAAACAATAAAGGAAGCCCATGAAACAAAACAGTTGTGGCAAACTTAAAGCAAAGAGAAGAAAAAATAAGGGAGGAGGAGAATTGAAAACTGATTTAGATTTAAGTTGTGAGACAACGAGACCGATAAGCTACATTTTATTTTTCTTTTCTTTTTCTCTACACATACAATACCCCAACTGGATTGGTCAGAACTATTTTTGTGACATAAGGGAACACTCCAATACATCACTTCTGCATCTAAAAGTGTCACATGGGAATGGGTTAATTAATTCATATGGCAACCTCTGAGAAAGAAGCATCTGCCAAGTTTTCCAAGCTCTTGGCACTTGAGCTGTTCTCAGAGATGGTGCCCTACATTGATCTTTTCCAAAGAGTGACTTCAGACGGAGGAGGGACCTGTCCCTTATCAGGGAATTACACTGTGTGGCTGTTGTTTGTCAGATTTTTGAGAATACTGCAGGCTTTGTTAACAAAGCGCCATTTCTTTAGTGCTCAGGATGGTAGAAGTGAATATGAAAATGCATTAAGGGGTGGATAAAGGCCTACGACGAGGGGACTGGTGTCTGTATAGCGTTGTTATTTCTAAAGTCATTTGAAGTCTTTTTTAAAGGGGTGGAATGAGTTCCCCTGTGGGGGTTCTGGTGCTGGGGATAAGAGAATCACGGAATGGAATGGAAGTGAAATGTTGGTTCACAAGCAGGTCAGTCTCTCCTGGAGGGCAGGAAATTCTTGCTGCCAGGAGGCCATGGTGTGGTCAAGCAGCGGAGTGACAGAGTAGTATGGGAAGTGGCAAGTTTTGTTACTCCCTGCAGCTAGCTTCTCCATGGGTCCAGAACATTCCTGTATGCTCTTATAAGTCCTAAGATAACATCAGCTGCCTAAAACAATGGAAAAATACTGTTTTCAAACCACTTTACTAGATGACTAACTGGGGAAAAAAGGGGTGGAAGCCAATCTGGGGAAACTTTGTACCTTAGAAGAGGAACTTATCCCCCCCTCCCCCTGCACAAACACTTTTGCATAGGTCTCAATTTTGCTCAATGCTTTTTGCTAGTTTGGGGGCATTTGGGGTCCTGACTTGCACGCTGGCATTCTTTCTGACAGAACATGATTTCTTCCTTTGCCCACGCTTGTTCTTCGGTTTGTAAGTCGCTGCAGCTGGCCAGTGTTTCTGAACTGGCTTTTTGACTCCTGCATAATCTGGGTCAGGGTAATGCTGGTGCTCCTTCTCACTCACATGTTGCTTGACATTACCTACGAGAGGCTCCATCTTCACCACCCTTTTGCCTTTTGAAGCATACCCTGCACCTTCACCCCTGGCAAAGTCCTCTTCCAGTCTTCCTTTGAATCCATAGAAGCTGCTTCTTCAGAGCCCTGCCTTACATGGGTAGTTACACATTCTCCCTCCTTCACCCTGGAGGTTTGAACCTGCTTCTGCATGGTTGAATTTAAGAATTGCATGTGCTGAACTGGTGGAGAAATGCTGAACTAGTGGAGTTGATGCTGACTTAAAAAGCAATTCAAGCCCTTGCTAATCTGGGTTATTATAACTTTTGGATATCAGAACATTCCCTTTGATGCTTTAATACAGTTTTTATAATATTATTTTCTACTAAGTTTCAATAAAAGTTAAACTACAGCTTACTTTGCATGGTGTTAATCTTTGCATGTAACAGTCACATATCTTTGTGATTCACAAGTACAAATGTATTTTCTCTTTTACGTCTGCACTTCATGTTCTTTTCTTTTCACTCAGTTTCTGGTAACACCCTGTTGCCCACTAGGGCAAAGCCAAACTCCTGTTTTCACTGATTTCAAGTGGTTCTTGACCCAAAATGTGTACCACAGACCAAGGGTAAGATGATGCCAAACTGTAGTCTCACAATTCTAGAAAATATGCAAACATCTACATATATCCCTTTCTATTCCTTTTCCCCATTTTTCTGTCCCCACCCCAAGATCTGTCCAAATTTGATGATCACTGAGAGTCCTCCTTAGGCTGCTTATGGGTGCTTTGGGTTTTTATTTTTTTGTCTTTCTGCAAACCCTGGAGTCTCCCCACCTTGCTCATGCCTTTCTCTTGTGTATAGATGGTGCCATTTGGAGCCACATAAGTACTGGAATTCAGAGAATTGAGTTCACTATATATTCATGATGTCCTTCTCTGCAGACTATCCCTTGGTGCCTATTTTAGACTGTCCTTTGTGTTTACTGGCCGTGTGAGGAGAGGCTTTCCCTTCTTGAAAGCACTAACAAAAAGCTGAGCCGCCTGTGCTGTGAAATCATGTAGTAGCTTGGCCATTTTACACTGCAGGGCAATCCTGTCTTTGAATGCTTTCCTGAATGTAACATATTCCCATGTGTACCAAGACCAGCACATCGAAGGTCAGCATTGTAGCCAAGCCCTCTTCCTCACGTGTTAGTTTCTATGTAGAAGCAATATTGGGAAAGATTTCTGAAATGTGGAAGCATTTACAAAAAGCAGTGTGACCTGCCCACTGATCTGGTAGAATACAGGAGGGATATGATCCTCATCTTGCTGAATGCCTAGATCAGCCTGAAATTCCTAACGCTGCAGGACATCCTAGCTGTGAATTATGTTAAGTTTTCTTAATAGTCCCTGGTGAGTGATCTGATGCAAAGCCTCTGTGGAAGTACATAAATTAGTTGCAACTTCTTCTGCTGCTTCATGCTGAGGTCATTCTCAGCATCGCTCTCAGGTTAGAGCAGACAAAAAGAATTTAAACAAAAGATCAGATGATTTGATCCAGCATAATCAGATCACATTCCCAACTGATTGAAGCACAGTTAAACTGGGATGGGACAGGCATTCATTTGCCACAGGGTGCAGATTACAAGAAGGCACTTCTTAGGAAAAAGCAAATCCATAGGAAAATGGTTCACCCTTTGGCTAGATATTGATGGTCATTTAATTCATGTCTGGTGGTGCACAATACAATCCCCAGAAAGCGATCAGATGTGATCCACAATGGGGCTCAAATGAATGCTGGGGGAAGTCATGCCCTGCGTGAGCAACCTTGATCTGACTTTCAGTAAGTTAGTGCTGGACTTCTTGGCAAACAGAAATAAGTTCACCAAGACATATCTGTACATGCTTCACATGAGAAAGAGTCTGGAAAAGAGTAGAAGGCAAATGGCCTGTGGTGATGGAGCTACTGCTGGAGAACACAAGGGGCTCAGTCACAGGTGGACTCCCCCCCCCCCGCTTCCCATGGTAGCCCCTTGGCAAGGCTACACACAGAAACCAGGAATGCCTGCTAAAGGGGGCAAGCTCTGCTTGGTGGGGAAGGGAAAGGTCCCCACCCTAATCACATGGAGGAACCTTTCTTGAAGCTTTCTTCTTCTTCTGGAAGACAGATTCTGGATCCAAATGAAGGGCAGTGGAAGCCAAAGGCATGAAGGAGAGATTAAGCAAAGATGTGGGAAACAAAAGTAACGCACCTATTACCATGCTCCATGCTGAAGTGACCTCGAGCTGACTCAATGTGTGAGTACTGATCATGTGGCTCCTCTGCCACATGCCCAGTTTGCTCGGGAGGTGTTGTCTTCTGGCTTGGGCCACATTTAAAAATACTGTTCAGGATGGTTCCAGCCCCATTTGTGATCCTGCTTTTGGCTATTCATCCTTAGGCCTGGTGGACACTGAGACTGCATTTATACTTGCCAACCAGCTGCAGTTGATGTTCAGGGTGGTGGTTGCCTTTTTCTAAAGACAAGAGAGCCAGTGAGGTGTAATGGTTGCAGCGCTGGAGTGGGACCCAGAAGGCCTGGGTTCAGGCCCCCATTGGAGTGACTTCATTGACTCTCACAGGACTGTTGTGAAGATAACATGGAGAGGAGGAAGACTTGGGCTCTTGGAGGCAAGGTGGGATGTAAGTGTGATAGATGCACAGAGAGAATGATCTCAGACTGCCACGGAGGCAAAGGCAAAAGGAGCATGCGCTCTGACGGAGCAGATGTATCCAGCAGCTGGAGCAGCTTGCCCAGTCTGCGTACAGTGTACGTCATGCACAATGAGCTTAGGTGTCTCCAGTCATAAGCATCCAACAACACAAAATCAAGGGAAGGAACATCTGGAATAATCTTCATTTTGTAGGAGCTAACAGAGGCTTTTGTTTATGGGAGCAATTAATATGAAAATACAAGCTCCATGATGGAGAAAACCCACTCAAAGAATCAAAACTGATTTGTTATTATAATGCCTACCCTCCTTATCAGCCTGAGTTTAGAGGTGCCCAAGGCAACATTTGGAAACAGTTAAGCAAAGAACAAATCTTTATTACAGAACACATCATTATCATTATTATTTCCATTATGATTGATTATGCATAGACTTTATTAGCATTTGGCATGCTTGATGTGATTGCACTAGTTCCATTTGAACAGGAACTGATTTAATAGCAATGAAGAACCAATCAGCATTTGCTGAGTAACCCAATGTCATGTATATGCATCTAACTAGTGGTGTGTCAGTCCACAGAACGGGTTGTTCTCTGTGTGGCATCAGAAGTCAAGTGTAAACTCCACACCACTTTACACAATAAGGATGTCCAATGCAAAGCTAAATATGCTTATTCCTAAATAAGCCTCCCTGGATACATGTAGATTTAGCTTCCAGTAACTGAGCTCCACATGACAGCCTAATTGTAGCAGAATTTGTCTGGCCTTGGAGTCTAAACCCTGGCAGCACATCAGCTGTCAGAAAGAACTTGGATGCTATGAGATACCCAACTGCAGCTAAGCTCAAATCATGCTTTCCTAATGAGGTCCACAGCTACATACTTTCCAGTGTTTGCAAGGGAGAATCTAGCTCTAAATAAATTTTAAAATAGTCAGGCAGTATTTAGTGCCCATAAAAAGAAGCCTCATCAAATATTTACCATACCCAAAAATAAAAAGCATATCCACTCCTACTTCCATTGTTTTCCTTGCTTTCCCTGGGTCTTGTAATTGCCTAATAAATACCTTCAGATTTAATTTTCCAGTCAACTGGTAAGCCAGTCACAATGCCCACTCCAGCCACAGTAGGGTATATTAAGGTTGATTTAGGGGGTCTACCTATATGCTACATCAGCCTTCCCCATCTTGGTACTCTCCAGAAGTGTTGGATTACAATACCTAGCTTGATGGTTATGGGATGCAGTTGTAGTCTCACACATTTGGAAAACACTGAATCGGGAATGAATGGGTTATATTAATAGCTTGATTGCTTGCATGTGTGTTCCTAATTTCCCTCCACTTGGGTTGTCGCATGTGTTCCTACTTGAGAATGAAAACTTGCTCAGTCACACTGCTGTGTGTTGCTCTTATGTGCTGTCAAATTGTCTCTGACTCATGGCGACCCTATGCATGAATGCCCTTCAGGATGTCCTGTTCCTGACAGCCCCGCTCAGCTCTTGTAAACTCAAGCCTGGACCTTCCTTTATGGAACTGGTCCATCTCATAATTGGCCTTCTCTCCTTCTTCTGCCTTCAACCTCCTCTAGCATGAGTGTCTTCTTCAGTGAGTCGTGCCTTCTCAGGATGTGGCCAAATATGACAGCCTCAATTTTGTCATTTTTGCTTCTAGGGAAAGTTCTGGCTTGATTTGAACATTCCCTTGTTCACCTTTCTGTCATTCCAAGGTATTTGCAAAGCTCTCCTCGAACCTCATGCTTCCAATGTGTCTATTTTCTTTCTGTAAGTTTTCTTCATGGTCCAGCTATCACACCAAAACCTAGTGATCAGGAATACAGTGGTGTGAATGATCTTGGCCTTGGTCTTCAGTGAAACATCCTTACACCTGATGGTCTTTTCTAGTTCCTTCATTGCTGCCCTTCCAAGTCTCAGTCTTCTAATTTCTTGGCTGCATTCTCTATACTGTCAACATTCCTCTATGTTTCCTATATTAACCTCCAAAGACACTGTCCTGAGTAATTAGCCATGATTCAAATTGGGGTTGTCACGCCACCCAAACCTGCTTCCCACAGGGTGGCTCATTTCTGGGGAACATCCTAACCTAACAACCTATGGCCTATTCTAGAGGTTGTTCATACCATGATGGGTTCTTGTGTCACCTGACTTGGGAAAGCAATTTCACTGGGGATTGTGGAGATTGCCAGCCACTTGACATGAGTGACAAATCCTCTGCAGCTCTTCACAATCTTGTCCTTGCCACTGCCGGCAACAGGCTCTCCACTGGTGCCTAAGAGGGACTTTGGAATGACCATCACAGGTTCTTCATTTTTTTTTCGTTTGTTTTTGGCCCCAGAAAATTGCACAAAGTAGCAGTAGTAGTAGTAGTAGTAGTAGTTACTTTTATTATTGTTAGTCCTTTGCAAGCATGCTCTTTCAGCTGTTCAATGACTGTACCTTTTCCCTGTCAATTGCCTCATATGTTTCAGCTGTCAGGGAGAACATCCAGAAGGAGTAGAAAACATACCTGGAAATTGACAAAGAGAGACTGAATATAGGTTGATTTGCACGCATTTGCACAGTACTAACTGATAAATTAGTTGAAAAGCACCAGTAAAGGGGGGAAAGCATCAAAAGAAGGTGCACCAAAAATGGGTGGCAGCATCTCCCCCTTAGCAATGTAATCCTCCAGATTTGGAGCATGGAACTGACAGATCTCAGTGGACTCTACCTTTTCAAAACTAATCTTTTCAACACTTTCCTGAGTCTCCAGGTGATATCACGTCCCCTGCTTTTCAGAGCACTTATTGCTGCCAAGGAGCCACAGTTACTGCAGTAGGAATTCCAGCACTTGGGGAACTACAGCAATCCCGACTGTACATTTTAGAGTTCCAACAAATGAACAAACAAAAAAGGCAGTGAACCAAAAGGGATAGTGATCAGAGTGGGGAGTGGGACCGGTTCTTCTGCAAAGAACACGGGAAGATGTGTCAGAGCTTGCTGGAGAACTTAGGTGGGTGGAGGGGGAGAGCAAGCCATGGTAAGTCGAATTGCTTGTTAGGCATAGCATGGATTATTCCTGGAACAACCCACACCGCATAGCTTATTCACAGGGTGGCTTGTCATAATGTGTGAACTTGGTCAGGTCCTAATCTACATTCCCAAAACAAATGAGAAGAATCAGGTGGCTAGAAGAGAGACGGACTTTTCAGTGGTGGCACACCTGAAATGTTCACCTGATGCCTAGATTTTTGCATGTTCAGTGCCAGGTGAAGACTTCTTTATTCTCCCAGGCATTTTCAAGTGTTTTTACTGCTACATTGTGCTGCTGGGTTTAACTTCATTTTATTCTGCCCTATTTTTTATTCTTTGTTATACTGTTTGCATTTTATATCTTTAATGTAGTTAAAGTTTTGGAGTAGTTTGAAGCTACCCCAATAAAGCAAAACCAGGGTAGTATAGTGGTCAAGTACTGAACTGTGACTTGGGAGAGCAGGGGTCTAGTCCTCACTCATCCATGAAATGCAGTGGGTGACTTTGGACTAGTCACAGGATCTCAGTCTAACCTACCTCACAGGGTTGTTGTGAGCAAAAAATGGAGAGAATGAGAACTTGTAAGCTGCTCTGCATTCCTTGCTAGAAGAAGAAAGATGGGGGTATAAATGTAATGCAGTCACAGTATTGGTCCATCACCTTCACCTGCACTCTAAAATCTATAGGAAGGCATCACCTCCCTGGGCTGATTCACTCAATTACTGCTTATGATTTGATTTCATCAGAAAAGAAATTGCAAAGAAAAAAACCTTTCTGATAAGGAAGGGAATCCAAGGTGCTTCCTTTCTATCAGCAAAGCTGTAAATTTTGTTGAGATCTTGCTTGCTGTAGAAAGAAGCAGTGAGATGCTGAGCCATGTAATCACACCTTTCTTCTAAAACAGAGAAAATCCAAAAATGGAATAAGACTCTTGATGCAAGGTGATCAGCATGTTGAATGGTTACAGTACTGTGGCTGTCTATAAATTACTCTGGGACACAATTGGTTCCTTAAAGTGGTTCTCTGTGACACAAAGTTCTGCCAGGCTACCTCGACGCAGGGCAGACATCGACTCTGCAATCCCAGAAGCATCCCTCTGCAGACCTAGCTGAGAAGCTCAGTGGTGCAGGCAATGCACAGGGAATGCAGGGCACAGTGAACATGTCACTCACGTGCCAACATGCCATTCTGCCGGTGCAATGAGCATCTCCATCTGTGGAGATGCAGAGACATTTGGAGGGGGCATGGAGTGCAGTGCAAGTCACCACAGGTGTCCCAGAGGGTATCCATGTGATCCCGAGGTGCCACACAGTATATTTTCCCTTCATTTCATTTACTGAATTTCTCTGCCATCCCATATCCAAAGCTCCTCAGTTGGTTTGCAAAGATTGAAATGTTAAAAATAGATTATGCATAGCATAAAGTATTTACATACAAGCATATAAATGGACAGTGCACACAGAGAGGGCTAAACAATGTTAAACAATCAACAATAACAACAACAAAAAGAAAAAGAAAAATCTAGGCCAAGATAAAACCTCATTATAGGCTGCCAGGTGCCTGAGAGAAAAGAAAGGTGACCAAGGTTTTTCCTTGCCAAAAATCAGCCTAAGTTCTCACTGATAATCAGTCTCATCTAAGAGTGTCTGGAGCTGGTTGGCAACTCAAGGACTTTGTTGAGGGAAGCTCCCTTTGCTACCAGCCTAAAAATATCAAGGTACCCCAAGTCCAGGACTCGTCATACATCCCTATTTCTGACTATGTATTTCCTTTGGCCTTGGTGGATACTGTATTATGATGTTTATCTGCTGTTGGGCCTCCTTTCCTCAAAGCTTGGTACCTTTTGCTCTCCATCCACCTGATGCCTGAGGTGTTTTGATCTTGTCTGTCAGTTAAGCCAGCTCCCTCTTTCTCAAACCCTTTCTCAAAGCCCACTTCTTCTGCATTCTTTTCTGGGACACCACACCTTTCCACTTATTACCATCTAATCTTCTCTTCTTCTGTCTTCACTAACCTTTTGTTCTGTTAATGACAGCTATGGGAAGT
Source organism: Varanus komodoensis (assembly GCF_004798865.1). Classification (NCBI taxonomy): domain Eukaryota; kingdom Metazoa; phylum Chordata; class Lepidosauria; order Squamata; family Varanidae; genus Varanus; species Varanus komodoensis. Next base: position 1,242,857 of record NW_025336345.1, on the reverse strand, counting down.
CCTACTCTGAAACTTCCCCAAAGCACCTTCTTGTGACTACCAAAACAAAAGGAATGGAGAATGAAATGAACTTTGCAGGACACTCTGTTATCTCCTGGTCTCCTGAGAGTTTACCTAACCCTTTCGTTCAGATTGCAACCTCTTTGGATTAGAACCATACCGCTTTTGTACAGAGCCCATCTAACAAACTGTTGGTACTGAAGAAATGTTAGTTATTAGCAGTAACTAATTTTTTATTTTTTATTTTATTTAAGGAGTATTTTAAATGTTAATATTATTGAATTTTATCTGGCCAGGGCGGCTTGTTTTATATTGTATGTTTTATATCGTATATTTGTATTTTAATGTATATATTTTAAAAAGTTATTTTAATTTATTGTTGTAAGCCGCCCCGAGGCTTCGGCGAATGGGGCGGCATAAAAATGTTTTAATAAATAAATAAATAAATAAATAAATAAATAAATAAATAAGTAGTAACCACACTTTCCCAGAATGCTACTTAACTCCATAACAAAAAGATTATTGTTAACCAATCTTCATCTTTACTTACTGAAGCCTTAGCTGTCATGCCTTTTGCTACTGCTTCAATGTCCTTAATTTACTAGAAAAGGAAATACCTGAGATTGCAGAATCAAAATGTCCTGAGAAATGGGGTGGGGGAAAAGTTGGTCACGATGCCTTGGCAGTGGCCCACGCTGTGGTTCCTTGAAGAAGCTGGTATCAAGGTCAATGCGTGAACAAAGTAGGACCTTGGATAGCTCCATGTGTGCCTTAGGGTTTGGGCTTGTTCTTACAAGGAAGATGCTTGCCTCAGCGAGGTACTAGAGGCAACTCAGCCTTAAGTAGGCTTACAAAACCTGCACTGTGGACAGTTCAGTCCCCGCAGAAGAGCTGGCTGGGCCCTTGTCTGATTTTGTAGCTGTGGACTTCCATGAAGGTGGAGAGGTGGAAGTTCTGCTGGTGACTCATCCTGTGAGCCTGAAGAGGTTGACAGGGCTATGTTCTCAGGCCAGGCCAGGAAGGCCCTGAATAAGATGCTTGCTGCTTTACTCCTAGGGAAGTAGCTTGTATCTCTTCCTCAGCAGAACCCCCAGGATCTGAGGCTGGGGCTCATGATGGGCAGGTACAGACCTTAGGCTACTGGAGCACAACCCCTGGCTATGATCTGAAGGTGCATGATGCTTGACCCTGGTATGCTCCACAGGAAACATGACGTGGTATCACCACAACTGGACCATGCATGTAACCAACTAAGAACTCCACTGGAGGTGCTTATGCACTTCCCACTGGTTTCACTTCAAGGAAGCCCTTTTTGTCAGAGAGGCTTTCTAGCATTATGATTATGCACATAGCCTAATCGATACTGTAAAAGTACATTAGCTCATGATGAACTTTCCCAGGCCATTTGCGGGTATACTTTGCGATTACTACGTAATGAAAAGTGGGTAATGCATTTCATAAAGAAAGAAAGAAAATAGAAAATGTCTAGCACACACATACTGGAACTGGTTTTATTAATTCCTTTGCATTCTACATGGAAGGGGCTAAGACAAATTGGCAGACACGGGGGACTTTCCAGCACAGCCTGGAATTTTACTGCATATCATAATTAAGCATAATGCTGGGAACGCGTGAGCGCACATGTTTCATTAGATCAGTCTGGCTCACCATAGTGCATGCACAGAACGCACAGCCAGGTCTTTCGTAGCCTATTCTTCCTCTTGGATCACAAAGCAGTGGCTGTTACTGTAGCTAAAGATGCAGCCGGACTCTGTACAGTCTACCACAGGTAGGATCTCTGTGCCCTGGGGTGCCTTACCTGACAAGGCTCCTCCTCGCCAGTGACCCCCTCGCAAGTGAGCCATGGATTCAGATGAGGAGCACAGGCACAGAGCGGATCAGAGTGCTGCCACTGTACCGGTGGGGCACCAGGAGCCAGGCGCAACCAGCTCTGGCGTGCAGCGGCGTGAGGCAGGCTGCTTCCGGTGCAGCTTGTGGGAAGCAGCAGGTGGATGTGGAAGCAGCAGAGGCCTGGTCAGCCCTGGAGGATCTGCAGGCTCACTTTCCCCCAGAACTCTCTGAAGATTGCCTACTCGGGGTGCATGGGGCAACCGATTGGTTTGTTTGTTTACAAAATGGCCCTATGGGGCACTACTTTAGTGGCAAGAAAACACAAGGAGGGCCAAAATGTTCATCGATAAAACCTGAATTGGGCCCACTTGGCACTCCATAACACAAACATGGACACCTGCATCATGGCAGGGCCATATGCAAGCCATGGACAATTAGTTGGTCACTCCTGGGCTAGAGTTGAATTTTTAGATGTGTGCTTTTACATTTAGCACACAGGCATGTGAATGCACACATGTACCCTGCAGCTGTTTGTGCAGGGGGGTCTCTGGCCCCACTGTGGTCCGGCAGTATGCCTACTTGCATCTGTTATCTTGGACTCTCACCTTTCTCCTAACTGCCATAGTTCAATAAAGGAATGGGAGCGGAAGTCTCCCATTCATGTTTTAATATGACATATTACTTAAATTTGCACTTTGGGGCCAAAATGCAAACCAAAACCCAGTTGCCCTTGTGGCCCAGCGAATCTGTCACCCTACCTACGTTTGTCCAGTTTGCAGTCCCACTCAGATCAATGAGACCAGTTCTATGTCTATGGGTTTTTACCATGTCTATGGATAAAAACCAGCCTGTGGGTGACCTTCCGGCATATTATGAAAATCCAGCAGCACTCTCAAAATCCAGCTTCTGGCACATAAGCTGCAGTGCTGCTAATCCACATTTAGTGCAATGTGTGCCAGATCCAGGCTTGTTCAACAAAATAATTAATTAGTCAAGCAGCTTCAACCATCCTTATGTCTGACCTTGTTTGCCTGCAATCAAGTAGTCTTCTGCAGGGCATCAGGCGTGCTCCTCACTGGAAGCAGACATGGTTGGAACTGGATGTAGGCATTGCTGAAAGTAGCTGATCTTTATTTCCAGGGGTTTTGTTTTGTTTTGCTTTGTTTTGTTTCAAAGAAATATGCAACTCCTTGGTTCTCCATCCCAGTTCTTAAATCCTGTAATAGTTCCTCTTGGCCTGTGGGTTTATAGAACAAAGTGCTTAGCCAGGTTCTCACACTTCAGTGGGCTCTGCTCTCAGGCCAGCACTCAGCGAGGATGATGGACTGTTTTCTTTTTGTCAGGAAGAACACATGGAAATACAATGGTCCTGCACAGACAACTTTAGGCTCCAAGTACTTCTAGATGCAGCTTCTATGACATAACCACCCTGCCTCATTTGCAGGATTTTATGGGAGGTGAGGAACAGATAACGTCGTCTTCCCCCACAACCCTTACCTGTTTCTCCACTACTTCTTGTCTTTTGTCTTGCAGAAAAGTCATTCAGGAAAAGAAGGTGGAATTGATGCACAGTGGGAAAGTGGAACTGATGTACAGTTCTTCTAGCTGGTAGAACTAGGAGTCCTCCTGTTGGGAGCATCCTTATTCCAACATGCACACCTGGAGATGGAGCAAAACCAGCACCACCAGTAGGAGGCAGCATGACAGGGGAACCAGGATAGTTCCATTACAAACCCCTTGATGAGATGCTAACCATACTAGAAACCCTACATGTTTTGACTTGGCTGAAGTTTCATAACTCTGTACAGCTTCACTTTATATAACCTCAGCTAGAATGGTTCCATGGTTAGAAAAACAGCACCAAGTCCAAGAGGTCACCAGCATAGTTAATGAGAATTGTCAAGGGAGCTGAGCTATGAGAGAAAGAAGGGTTTCTTCAGAAAATGAAAGTCTTGTACAAATGGGAACAACAGAGAAGACAGGAGATGCAGGGTGAAATTAAGAGATTAATAAAAGCCTCAATATTGCTAACAACATTAAAGCTAACAATAAAGACTTTAATAAATATAACAGAAGTGGAAACCTGCTGGAGAGACAGTTGGACCTTTGGACAATAATGGAGTTGAAGGAGTACTAAAGAAAGTCAAGAAGGTTGTGGAGAGCTGAATATGCCTTCATTTTTGAAGACAGGGGACAGATACCTGTGCTAAAACTGATGTTTCCAGGAAGGGAGTCTGAGGAACTAAGACAGATCATGGTGACAAAAGATGAGGTTCCCAACTTTGTTGACAAATTGAAAGTTAATATAGCATCAGGCCTAGATGATACCCATCCTAGAGCTCTTAAAGAACTCAAATATGAAATTGTAGACCTTCCACAAGTATGCAATATTTCCCTAAGATAAGCCTCTGTACCAGAGGTGTGGAGAATGGCCAATATATTAGCAATATATTGGGAGACTCTGGGAAATTCAAGGCAGTTAGCTTGAAAACTGTCCGTAGCAAATTGGTGGAAAGCTCTGTTAAAGATAAAATTAGTAAGGATGTAGAAGGACAAGCAATGCTGAAGAAGATTCAGTATGGCTTCTGTAAATGTAAGTCTTTTATAGGCTAATCTTTTATAGTCCTTTGAGAGTGGACACAGATTATCCTCCAGACTTTTGAGAAAGTTCTTCATCAAAGACTCTTGAAAAAACGTAGTGATCATGGAACGAGAGGAGGGATCCCTTGATGGGTCAATAACCAGTAAAAGAACAAAGACTATGTTTGCTGAGGACACCAAATTATTTAGACTGGCTAAAACAAAAACGATTCCAGTTGCAATGTATGCCTGTGAAAGTTGGACCATAAGGAAGGCTGAGTGCTGAAGAATTGAAGCCTTTGAATTGTGGTGCTGGAGGAGACTCCCGCGAGTCCCTTGGACTGCAAGGCGATCAAACTGGTCAGTCCTAGAGGAGATCAACCCTGACTGCTCTTTAGAAGGCCAGATCCTGAAGATGAAACTCAAATACTTTGCCCAGCTAATGAGAAGGAAGGACTCACTGGAGAAGAGTCTAATGCTGGGAACAATTGATGGCAAAAGGAGAAGGGGCCGGCAGAAGTGGCTAGATGGAGTCACTGGGGAAGTGGGTGTGGGCTTGGGTGGACTCCGAGGGATGGTGGAGGACAGGAGAGCCTGGAAGAATGTTGTCCATGGGGTCATGATGGGTCAGGCATGACTTTGCAACTAAACAACAACAAAAACAAAAATAAATTGCTAAGAGCTTCAAAAGGATCTCTCCAATCTGAGGGAACAGGTGTTAGAATGGTGAATGTGGTCCAATGTAACCAAATGTAAAGAGGTGTGTGCTAGAACAAAAAAAGCACAACTTCAGGAATACACTGGTGGGATTTGAACTAGTGGTGACTGATCAAGAAAAAGATCTTGGTGTTGCAGTGCACAGCTTGATGAAAATGTCAGCTCAAGGTAAACAAAGCAAATTCCATGCGAGGTATAATTAGGAATGGAATGGAAAATAGAACTGTCAATATTTTACTGCCTTTCATATAACTTTATAGCATGATCACACTGGAATACTGCATACAATTCTGGTCACTGCACCTAAAAAAGAACATTGTGGAGTTGGAAGAAATGCAGAAAAGAACATCTAACATGATCAGAGGGAAAGAACAGCTCTCCTAAGGGGCAAGTTGCACATCCAGGACTGTTAACTCAGAGAAAAGGTGAAAAGGGGAAGACATGACAGAGGAGTTCAAAATTAGGCATGATGTGGAGAGTCTGACTAGGAAGTCATTTTTCTCCCTGTCTCACTATACTAGAATTTGGGTCATCCCATGAAGTGGATTGGTGGAATATCCAGGAGAGATAAAAGGAAATACTTCTTCACACAACACATAGTTAACCTTATCCTGTGTCCCAAGGTGACTTTCCTACCCAAGTCTCACATTCTGTTGGGTAATTTATACAAAAGAAGACTTACAATCCAGTCCTTTTAGGACACTGACACCTGCCGGGTACTATAGAATGCCCCCAAATTTTGGCCACTTATTTCTTTTCTTTTCTTTTTTTTTTTTACAGTTTTCTTTTTATAACCCAAACATTCTTAGGACAAACAGTACTGCCAAAAATGTAATCATAATCGGCTGTTGGAGTGCTTTTTTACCCAAAATAGTTGGGGCACAAAATGAGGTTAGCTACAGGTCATTTCAGTCTGTTCTGAAGAAGAAGAGCAAATCTTTCCCTCAAAAAACAAACAAGCAAAAAACCCTGAATTACACTGGGGGAAACTATTGTTATGTTGATTCTGAATTGATAGTCCAAAGTATTGTTCTGTTGGTTACAGGCCGAAATTACTAGTACTAGTGGAAAACTTAAAACCATTTTTATGCTGACTGTAAACTTTTGGGAAATTACGCCTTACCAGGGACAGTTTTGTATCTGAGATACAAAAAGACCCCAGATGCCTGAAAAAATGGACAAATTAAATTGGACAAATTGGTTTCAAAAGGATTGGACAAATTCCTGGAGGACCAGGCCAGCAAAGGCTACTGGTTCTGATGGTTATGCACCAGCTCTGGCAACAAAGGCAGTGTGTTTGTGCACACCTATGGCTGGGAGACAGGATTGGGAGTGAGCCGCAACTGTACTCATGCCCTGCTTGCAGGTTTCCTGAGGCCGGCTGGTTGTGACCCTGTGAACAAAAGCTGGACTAGACGGGCTGTTGGTCTGATCCAGCAGAATGCCTCTTATATTCACTTATCCTACATGCAGGAGGCAGAGAGACCTGCAATATAAGGCTATCTTGCTTGCAAGCATCGTGCTATTCATGGGAATTCTCCTTGAGTGCTTTCCGATGGAGGGCCTCTACTCCTACCAATCCAGACATTCAAAAAGAAACTGGACAGCCATCTGAGTGGGATGGTGTAAACTGGTGACGTGCAACAGCAGGGGGTTGGGCCTGATGGCCTTCATGGCCCCTTCCAACTCTACTTTTCTATGATTCTATGAAAGAAACATGGCACAACTGGGCCACCTTTCCCTTTTTAATCAGTGCTTTTGTGGAAAGAAAAAAGATGGCGAGAAAGCACAGGAGGGTCACAAACAGGGATGTTGGAACCCCTGTAAAATTCTGTGCGTGAGTGCAAGCAAAGTCTCACCTGGAAGCAGCATTTCTCTTGGCACTAAATGCAATAATTGCACCACCTTTACACCAGATAGTGTTAATTCAAACAGTGCGTGATCATAGATAAATATTACACAGGAGGCAGAGCCATGTGACTTGATCAGGATCAAATGCTGACAGAACAGGCAATTGTTCTTGAACATGTTGGGGACTGACTTTAAATGTCACTTTTTGTCTGACATTTATTTGGAATGCACGCAATGATCAAACGGTCAAGTTACAACAAACAGAATGAAGCATTAGTTCTTCAGTGATTCACTAGTAAGGATGAAAATAAAGCTAAACCTGTCTCTTTAATCTTGTTTCAGCCAGAAATTTTAAGGAAAAAATGTCCCTGGAATTTTCCCATACAATTTCTCCATTGTTCATATAAATTTTGGTCTGATTTGATCTTTCTTTTTAAAACTTTGCCTTTTTAATCAAGCTGGCCAAAATATAACATGTTGAATATTGCTGTTGAATATTCTCCAGGTACAGTACTTTATACATGCCTTGCTTGCTTGCTTGATTTAAAGTGCCCTTCATCCAAAAAGATATCAGAATTGTGCAAAAATTAAAAGCGCAATACAATAAAACTGCAAAACAACACAACAAAAAACGAATTGGAGGTGCAAAACTTGCAAAATAGCTTAAGCACAAATCAGTTTTAAAAGAGCTATCCCCTGCTCCTGATGGAGTGCTTCTTCCCTTCCTGGCAGGCTTTCCTGAGCTTTTCTTCCAACCATGGCATTACAATCATTCTACCAGTGTGGTGTAGTGGTTAAGAGCCTGGGACTGGGACTCAGATGATCTGGGTTCGAGTCCCTGCTCAGCCATGGAGCCAACTGGGTGACTTTGGGCCAGTCACAGACTCTCAGCCCAACCTACCTCACAGGGTGGTTGTTGTGGGGATAAGATGGAGGAGGAGATGTAAGCTGCCTTGAGCCCTTTGTAGGAAAAAGGCAGGATATAAATTGAAATAATAAATAATAAATAATAAACTGGAGGGAAAAAAATTAGATGCGCTCGGAAGGGTATCTACATGCTTCTCGGGGTGGAAGTGTGGTTGGGAGCTGGGAACACTTAGCAGCCCTTGGATCCTTGCTCACTCACTCAGTGCTCACCACAATCCCTCCAATACACCACACACCATTTCTAAGGTTAGAGTCCTGGTCTTACAGAGAGCAATACTGTGGAAATGTCACCAGTGGCTAAGTGAAGCCCAATGAGAGAGCCTTTCCAACCTCAGAACTCCATCTGTAGCCTCCGAGGAGTTTTTCTGCACGGTCTTTTGGCCCCTGGAAGAATGTCTAGGGACTACAGGATTGTTGAGTTAGACCTGAAAATGCAAACAGCTAAGTTTTACTCTGCTGCAATGATTGTGACAAGAGACTCTTCTTGTTCTCCTTGTTAAGAAGGCTTTTGATAACAAGAAAGCCCCCCAAATGCCTCTCTCTCTGCTTTCAGGCCCCCTGCAGGCATCGGCAAGGAAGAAGTTTTGGCTAGGGAGATTTTCTAGGGAGATTTTCAAGACACTTAAACGATTGGAGATGATGCAAGTAGAGGGAGAAATGGTAAAAAAAAAAAAAAGAGCACGCAGACCTCTGGGCTATCTCATTACAGTAAAGCAAACACTGAAGGCAAGCTGTCCGGGCAGTTTCTCAGAAATTCTCAGCATTTCAATGAAAGAGGCAAGAATGCAGGTGCCTCTTTCGGGGGGAAATGAAGAGGTTGCAAAACAGCAAGCAGGTTTCAGCCGAGCAGTGGGAGAATTACTCAGCCCTCGGGCATGCTGGAGGGATGAGGAGGCTTGGGATCCTGAGGCTACACAGCCACTCTGACAGACGCCGGATGTTTTGTTTGGGACTCCAGATGGCGAGGGACACTGCGACAGCCATGGAGTTTCCTGTTGCCCCACTGGGGAGACCCCTGCCTATGGAGTTCCCTCTTACTGCTGGAGAGGGAAGCCCAAAGCACCCCACAGCCTGCCAGCACCCTCCCGCAGAGCACTCAATTGCTCGCTAAGGCCCTTCGGGCCGATCATTCTCCATCGAACCCACTGCTGAGGCTGTTGGAAGGATAAAATGAACGCCCAGCTCCAGAACGCCGCCTCAGGCTTCCCGGAGGAAGAGCAGACTAGCAAGGATTGTTATTACCGTTCCTATTATTGTTATTCATAGTTCTATGGATGGTGCTTTATTGATTTTAGTATTCCTATTTGTTATGCTTGGCTTTTTTTTATTGGTGTGCATTGCCGAGAGAGCCCTTTGGACTACTTGGTGGCAGATAGATATAATAAATACATAAACAGGAGACTAATCCTATTTGAACCTTAACTCAGTTTCATCAGGCTCAAGGGAGAAAAGACACTCCTTTTGTGCTACCTTGGAAAGCTTCCATATATAATTATCCACGGAGCACACTTCTGCCCCCCCCCCCATCATACTCAGTGTATGGTGTAAGAGCAGGTGGAAGGGAATTGTGTCCCAAAACATCTGGAGGCTGCAAGTTGCTCCTTGCCCTGCTCTTGCAACTTGGGCTATAGTAGAGCGCTGGCCTGGATTTTCCCACCAAACCTGCAGACTGGGGTAGTGTAGCATTGCTTCTGCTACTAGTTAATAAGCTCTTGATTTGCTGGTGGGGGGTGGTCCTGGGAATTAATAGCAATGTGAGGAATGGCATACACAAGCATAACTCATGCAGTCATAAAACAGCAAAGAGAAGGGAATGGTAAATCGGGCATCTACTTGTAAAGTGCCAGGTTTATTTGAATCACTCTTCTTGGGCAGATTATCAGTTTTATTTGCCTTTTCCATCTTAAACTTTCATTGGGCTGCTGGCTCTGCTGGAAAGATAGACTGCGCATGCCATATGTTCCAGGGATTTGCTCTCTATTTATTTTTGCTGCCATATCACTGTGAGTCTGTTTCCTTCCCTGGAATGACAGGCTGCTCATATTTTACATAAAACTCCCAATTCACCTTTTTGGTGCTAAAAATAAATGTCGCTTCCTCAGCTGATGCAACAAACATGGCTTCCTCTGCACTGTTTCAAATTGCTTTGACATATTCAAACTTCTATTTAGTCACCATGAACAACAATTTACATACTTCAAGAGGGTGCCTTGCCCTCAACCACAGCAGGAATGGATGCTGCGGGACCTGGGATCTCTTAGGCTTCCCTAACTAGACATAGTTGGCGGCAGCCTGGTATTGTAAATGATGTATTTCAGCTCTTGGAGAACTGAAAACAATGGGTTTTTCTCCTGTGTGATTGGATTACTTGCAATGTTGTCTTCACTGGATTTTCTTGCTATACATTGATGCTATGCCAGGAAGCGTTTCGAGGGACTTTGTTGACAGAGAAATGGGATATGCATTTGCTCATAAATATTGTGTCACTAGAAAAGAGTTTTGCCTGCACGGGGCAGTATTCAAGGGCCCCTCTGTGGCCACAAGACACTGTCAGTTTGAATGGTCAATACTGAGTGCATTTTCTCAATGGTGACTGATGGATTTCCCAGTGATGGATGGCTCACCCTAGGGAAATTTGCTAGGCACCAATTTATTTACTTTCTGTCACCTAGTTAAGCATTTTTTGTTCTTCCAGGCCTTTTAAATCTTTCCTGTTTATCTATCCCTGTTTATTACATGTTCGTGGCCTTAACTCCTCTTTTCTTTCATGGGTGATTTAGCACCTCATTTGTACAAGCTCGGTTTTATATTGTATTGTTTTATATGTTATATTTAGCTTTTATATTTGTATCTGAATGTTTCTCATGTTGTTTTGCATTGCTGTATTTGTTGGTATTTGTATTTTATTGTATTTTTAAATTGCAAAATAATTGCACATTGCCTGGGGAACCTGTTTTACTGCATCTTATAAATACAAATAATGCATACATAGTAAATAAGACAAGGAATCTTAAAACTAGAAACACCAGTTTGGGTGAAATCCCCAGGTTCAAGTCTTAAGAATGTGTTCAGCAAAGGTAGATCTTCAGATATTTTGGACCTCAGTGCCAAGAAGCCTTTGTCAACATGGCCAATGGTGAAGTATCCTGGAATTTGAATTCCAAAAGATCTGGAGAACTATTTTCTGTCCACCCCTGACTTAGAGCACACTGGCTTTCATTCAGAATCATATTCTGAGTCTACCCACATAATTTACTAGAAAACAGTATATGACCATGTCATAAATACATAAAATAATAACAACATGTACTCTCGTCATCCAATTCTGCTCCTCAGAGTGCTTGAAGAAGGGGAAAGAAAACCTGAAAAGATATTGAGAAGTTAGCCCACTAACTAGTCCTGAAGTGTGTCTTCTTTCTCCTTTCTGAGTGGGACAGGAAAGTAACTGAAAGCATGCTTTGCTTTAAGGCCTTGTATCTGTCCTTCCCTTTATTTGGGATACCCTGGACTACCTCAGATCTGGAGTATAAAGACTTCCCTAGCTTCCTTGTTTCTCAGTGGGAAGCTGGTGAAGATGAGACTCTGTCTTGGTCCATGATGATGCCAGTATTGTTGGGAGAAACTCATGGACATTGCCTTCTCTCAAGGTTGACAACCTGCTTCTCCTCAAGTTCTCCCAGCTACTAGTATTACATCTTTCAAGGACAGGAAGAATACAGTGGCCAAAGTTCCCACATATTATAGTGATACAAAAGAAACACCACTGTTCCGTTGAGTTACATGTTGCACTGTGTTTTGTTTTAATCCGGTCCAAGTGCAAGGGTGGGCACATTCTCCACTCTGGGAAACTCCCAGATAAATAGATACCAGGTGGTGACCTATTTTGGATACAGCTCCGATACAGTTAATCCAGTCCCTTGTGCATCTGCTTGCTAGAAAAGCTCCTCACTGGGAATTGTAGGCATCTGGCTGTATGTAGCATGTGGCAAGAGCTGGAATGTTCCTTGCCTGGTCTCCTGATTATCGTAGATTGTGATGATGACATAAATGTATTCCTACAGCAGCTTCTCTGAGTATAGGGAAGCCAGAACATTGCAACAGCCACAGATGTGATGTGATATAAAAACTCACTGCATGAGGAAAATGTAGCAATTTGAATTAGCTGATCCACAAGGGGCCTTGAGTGAGGATGGTTTCAAGTGGATGTGGCTGAACCATTCCAGCCCATAAAGGTCTGCCAATACAAATGCAGTTGGACATTGCGAGAAAAGCCAACACTCACCAATGCCATGCATGCAGAATCACGGGAGGGAGACATCCCCTGTGCCCATTCTCAGGTGCTGGGAAGTCTCCCAGTTCGGCCACAGTTGCAATTGCGAATTAGGAATTCACAGTGTTTGAGAAGCTTCACTTCAGACCTTCCATTACACTGGATTTGGCATCTTTCCCCCTCCACCAAAAATGGGTGGGTTGAGGTAGAATGCATGCTTTGTCTGCAGAAAGTCACAGGTTCAGCCCCTGGCATAGAAAGACATCTGACCACATTCCAAATTCACCACAAGATCCTGCAGCTTAGAAGTAAAAACCTCTTGGATTGCCTAGTATATTTAGAGTAGGAGTGAAGCTGGGAGTAGAGATCATTGTATGCATTACCCATGCTGTGTTTCTGAAAAGAGCCAGAAAAATTAGGCACGTAAGAGTTTAATAAAGTTGCTGAATGATGTAAGCAGACTAATGCACGCTACCCTCTAAAGCGGCCCCTGGTAAGATCATTAGGTCCAGATTCCAAAATTGCCTCACTGTTCAACTGAAAGTACCATCTAGTCCAGTTTAATCCAAGCAAAGAATTTTAGGGAGATGCATGGGTAGGTGTATCATTTAATCAATAGTGCTGAAAAACACACAAACAATTCAGTGGAACTCACACACAATCTGAAGTGGGTAACCTCTAACTGAAAATGGCAATATAGTATGTTACAACAATACATGAGAAATACAAATAAAAAGGACACACACAAATGTCACTAGTCTGGCCATATACAAGTATAAAGCTGAATCTGAGCTAAAAGTATAGTAAAATTCCAGTTCATATCTTGTTTCAGTACATCATCAGAACTAATTTAGGAATGGAGTATTTTTCATGGATGGCAGGTGAAAACACATACACATCAGCCAGGGGGAGTTGTGAGAGTACATATGTTGGGAAATTCAGATAAATCCTGGTAGAAAAAGATTACTTATATATGCCCTTATGTTATAAAATCAAACCAGTGCCCCTTTCTTAAAAAGCAGGAGAATTCCAAGCCAGGTTACTGTTTAGCATTGCTTTTCCTTCAAGAGACTGGAACTCTCAGCTTGCCTGAGAGCAGCTATTCTTGTGCCAACAGCAACAAAACTGATAAATGGAGAAGGTTTTTTTTAAAAACAGCATTGCAATCACCCTACTTTGCATGATCAAACTCACAGCCAAGATCCACAATAATCCCTGTGCCTTAGTGATCATTATGTTAATCTCCTGTAATCAAAACTATCACATCCTTTTTGACTGTGTCTTCATTATTTCATTATCACCTGCCCACTGCTGTGTACATGTAACTCAGAACCTGTAAAACACTCTGTGTATGTTCTAAACACTTGTAGTTGACTGTGAGGACTGCTACCTGTTAGCACGCTGTCCTAAGTAAGCTGCAGGGGTCCTGGGGGATCTCACCAATAAAAACGCTGGGGTTCAAGGCAATTCAATCTTCTCTACAGGTCCGAGTTTTCATTCCCGCCATTGACTCTGACACATATTTCTTATATTTTATAAACAAGACCCCTGTATTTATTAGATTTTTGTACTCTGTTGTGCCTCGGAAAACGCATGCAGCTTAAATAGGTGGCCTCCTGTCAAGTCATTTGACAAGACATCTTACAGGACCAGACCGGCTTAGTAAATGCTTCATATGATTTCCAGCTGCCCCCCGAGCTCACATAATTCATGTCTTGACAATTTTGATATGAGAGCTCTGGAATCCAGGTAGTCCCCCTGAGAAGCTGCCTGTGGCACGTCAGATTCCAAGGCCGCATTCAAAACATGCATACCACGTATGTTGTAACTGAGTAAAGTAAAATAAAAATGCAACACACTAGACGTGATAAGATCAAAAATGTAAGAGCGTTCGTCGAGCCCTGCTTGAAGGCACGGACAGTGGGTGCAGTAGGCCCCACTCCTTTTTCCCACAGCAACTAGCCAGATGCCTCTGGGAGGCCTACCAGCAGGACCCAAGGGCAACCATCCTCCCCGTTCTTGCTCCTCAGTGGCAAGGTGTGGCATGTGAATTCTGAGCCTGGATGAGGAAGGGTGCTCCTTTCAGCTCACCACGTGGCTTAAAGAAGCAGGGCCGGGGAAAGGGTAGCCCATTCACATCTCTCTATCTGTTCAGATCAGAGTCTGATCAGAATCAGAGGTCAGCTGCACCGAAGTCATGGCTTCTTCATTGCCATGTCCGGTATTTTAGGAGACTTGACATCGTATCATCAGTTCTGTATTTTACCTCTCTGAAATGCTTGGTTGCTGGCTGTTCTTACATATTGATCAGCCCGTCGCACAAACATCTTACCAGGCTAAAAACCTGCTGCAGTAAGAGTCATGCTGAGTGGCGGAGCAGTGGAGAGCCAACCTCTCTGTTTGACACTGTGCTTTCACACTTCGTCTTGTGCTGTCACCAATGCATCTGTTCCACATGGGTCTTTCCAGTTCCCCTGTGGATGACGACGTGGAGGTAATCCTTCAAATACCCAGCTTATTGCAGATGCTGTGCTGTAGTTGATCCTTCCCTGTCACAGGGCACTTTTGCTGTGGAGCAAGAGTGCTCACCGAGTTCAAGCATGAGGAGTTCAAGCTGCAGGGAGCACCTTTGGCTGGGACAGAAATCAACTTTCTTAAAGCCTTTGAAAGAAAAGAGAATGCAATAAGCAGGCCGCAGCCTTGATAGGTTACAGACAGTAAACTATTCACCACCTAATCCCAGAATTTTGTCTTTGAACAACATACCACAGTAGTGATCTCATCATGGGGATAGAGAACAATCTCTTTTTCTATTGCCAGATTTTTTGACAATGTGTGTAAGATTGTGCGTGTATTTGTGAAAGACAGACAGACAGAAAATGTGGTGTATTAAATAATGTGTTTGTGTGTGCACAAGTGCATACACATGGGAACAAGAGAGGAAATGTGGTATGTGAGGTGACCTGTGTGTGTGTGTGTGTTTGCACATGAGAAAGAAAGCAATAAAATGCATGTTGCCCGCCAACCTTCATTTTGCCCCCACCCACCACCAGTATCAGTCAGGATCAGGGCCCAAGTGACTCGCAGGCTCTTTCAGGGAACTGCTGAGGAGAATTGTGCAGTGAAGCTTCAGGGCCTGGAGACCAGCATAAAAGACTTCCCTGCACTGCTGCTCTTTGCTGCAGCAACACAAGCTGTCCAGTGACTCCCTCGTGCTCTGGCTCCTGCATCGGAATGCCTTGCCTGATTCTTGCCTGCCCTGCCTGCCTCCTGCCTCGCTCCAGCCCATCCCAGCTCCAGTGCTTGTCTCCAGCCAGACCCTGCCTTCCCAGGTGCCTGCACCCCCCCCCCCGACCTTGCCTGCTTCCTTGCCTTTCTGGAACTTGCCCCTTGGACTGTGAGATCTTGGATGTTGTTGCTGGAATCTTTCACCTTCCTGACTCAATTCTGGTCTGTGACACAAACAAGCCTCTTGCTTCGGTCCCTCTGAACCCGCTGCAGGACTCCTCCCTGCACCTGTGCCCTGGTCCGGGTGTTCCAGTCATACTTGCCTGCCATCCACACCCCAAACATTACATTAGCCAGGTCCCAGACAATTTCCCCAGAAGAATGTGGGCCCCCCAGAGGATGGATGGGAGACTCTCCAGCCCATGATGGGCATATTCGGCAGAGAGCCATGAATGGTTGCAGCTCCCTCTTGCTCCCTCTTGAGTGCGCCTGCATAGCAGCTCCCATTTTCCTTGTGTGTATTGTTTGAAATGATATGACCACCTCCTTCTTAATTTGGCTTCTGACAGTCATGCACATTGTATACAACTACAGAGGCAGATGAGCCCAGCAGAGGCTGGGCGTGGAATCACAGCCAAAGTGAGGACATCCATCTGGATGTTTTGACAACCCCACTCATTTTGCAAAGACCACTGGGCCGAAGACTCACTAAGAGGAATCGAGGGACTGCTCTGCTGAGAACCGTTAAGCCAAGGTTCTGGTAGGAAGCAAGGGCTGTGGCAAATCGCTCTGCAAAGTATTTGAATTCCCAAAACAACCTTAGTGGCTTCTAGGGAAACGACTCATGATGTAGGAATGCTGAAATGGTGGGTTTGTTCAGTCCTTCTCAGCCTGACACGATACCATAGACCAATGACAGTTTGGCGTCGGATTATTTCTGGCTGCGTCTTGCATGGATGGCTGATTAAATCCAAAGCATTCTTAATGCTGTCAAAAACTCTGTACTCTGATTGTGTTTTCAGAATTGCTGACTCTACTGCACACATTTATATTCTATGCCCATGTTTTTCTTGACATCAGCATTTGTTCTGAGTACATTTCTCTCTTTTTAACTTTTCCATCTCTTCTAGCATTAAAAAAAGCACTCAGCAGTGCATTGATGTCTCAAGCACGGCCTCAAATGAGCAGCAGAAGGGAGCGGCTGTGCAGGGGTGAGTCACAAAGAGGCCCTTTCCACTTTTTGAAGGGGGTCCCACTGCTCCTGCCTCCAGTGTATATGAGATGGAGTTTGGATGCTGCTCTCTATTTTCTGCCTGTTATGTAAGAGCACTCTCATCTCTAACCTCCTAGAAACATTTTGTGTGCAAGTGTAAGATGAGGGCAAGGGCAAGATGAGCAGCCCAAACCACTGCTGTTAGACACTGCGGCATTTAACTTCCTGTCAATTATATTCTGATTCATATTCTCATGCAACGCTGGTTCTTTGTGGAAACCCCAGTTTAAAGATGGATAAGGGTGCAATCCTGTTCGTGTTTAGATAGAAAATCTGTCTACAACATGCTTGTTGTAGGCCATTTTTCTTTTTCAGGGGATTGTGAATTTTTCTTTTTCAGAGAATGTTTTTTGTGGCAGACCTGGTCAAATAATCTGATTTGTAGCTTGGATTACCTAGTGGGAGTTGATGATGATTTTTTTGGTCAGTCTCAGCTTTGCATGCCACATACAGTTTGCCTGCTGCAGGGCAAATGTGCAACTGCAGCATTTGTTAAAACCATCTTTTCCACTGGAAACACTTATTAAGACTGATCAGTTCTATCGACTCACGATCCATACATATTTATTATTCATGAACAAATACGATATACCGGGCATTAAGCAGAGCAAAGTGAGTGATGGATTGTGGGATGATCTGGGGGCTAGTTGTGACCACCCTGGCAGGCAGGCTGAAGAGGGGGCGGTTGGAGGCTCATGGGCACCTAAGCTGATGCATCGGTACAGCAAGTAATGCAGCGATTGCTCTCCTGTCGGCTGGTCTATCAGGCCTCTGGAAGGGGTGAAAGCAGGAGGGCTGGCTTGCACAGAGGTCATTGCAGAGGTATGAAGCAATCCTCCGCTGAGGTTAGGGCTTGCCGAGGGCCTCTGCACTGACCAGAGATCCTGGCCCTGCTCCTCCTCTTCATCATGGCCACCTGCTTCTCATTCTGGCCTAGACAACGGTGGTGGTGAGAAAGAAGAGCGGTAGATAGGAGTGTTTCTTTGCTGCCAGACTCTCTGTCTACCAAGGAAGCCATGATGAGAATGAGATTAAGGAGCAATAGCAGCTGCTCACAACACCTGGTGAGAAGGGAGGCCCGTGAGGGAGGGGTGCCTATTGTGAGAGTTTTTCCCAAGGAAGCTCAAAAACTTGAAACTGGCACTGGTGCTGCCAGCATTGAGTAGCAACAGCGGAGGCATATGTCTTCAAGCCTGTAATGGTGAGTTGGATGCATTCTCCATGCCCTGCAGGGTACATACTTGTGTGGGATTGGCTTTGTTACTTTTTGGCAGCATTAGGGTGTAATGCTAACTCATGATTTAGTGCTACAGGAATGAATCTGAGAGCCCAGTGGGGTGGGAAGAGGACATTAGAACCACTGGCTTTCATTTTCAACTAACCTTGGTTTATTGTCATACCTGACCTGCGAACCGTACTTAGTTTTAACCATGGTATATTTGAGCAAGCCAGGATTGTAAACCATGGTTTGAAGATGGTTTATGTAGGCAAACTATATTTAAAAGTAACTGTTTTGTCCCAATTTGGATAAAATGATAGGCCAAGATTAATACATAACAGAAAGAAAATGCTTTTAATTTACACCTTGCAAAAGAGTGAAACAGAGGGGAGACCTTAACTCATGATCCTGGACTTTCCCAAGGAACCTGTTCCACAGTACTATGGTATGGTGTAACATTATATCTGAAGGAGGCTTTTGCATGCATGTGCCTGACTGGCATTTTCCTTAAGTTCTCTGCCATGAATTTACTGCCTTGCACTGGCAAGTCATGCTTTACTCTTTCCTATCTGTAAAATGGGCAGATGTTTTGCATTTATATGCATTTCTTGCATCCTTAAATGCCTTTTCGAGACCAGGCCACTCCAAAATACAAAATACAATAGGAACGATTGTTTGCTGCTGAGGACACCACTTCCACCCACATTCCCTGCCAGATCCCGCGAGGATTGCAGCCACATTCAGACACAACAGGGAAATCTGAGAGGGGTGCCAGATGATGTCAGTGTCCTTACCACTCAAAAAAGTTCCACATTCCCCCACACATGGCTCCATGACACTACTTTAGACAACACATTGCTGGGGATTCTCCTCATTTGGAGGAGGGGTTGGACTAGATAGCTAACAAGACTCCCTCCAAGAGTGGGAGAAGGGTGGAAAGGGGCTTGCTTTTCTTTCTGTACGGTCTGCATTTATGTACTGATGAAATCAAGTACCCAACAGACTAGGAATATGAACCAGCAACCTGTGGGAGCCCAAATGCATTCTGGACAACAAGATGTACTCCTCCGTCAGTAGCATCTCTGCAGAATGACACTTCAAGAAATGCAAGGCGATCTCTTTACAGGCGTATATATCTGCCTCACACTGATCCTTGCCGGCATGTGTGTGTGTCTGCATCTGTGTGTTTTTGCAGCTAATTAATTCAAAGGCACGAAATGAAGATTACAAAAGGAAGTGCCAAGCAGAATCATTCTTCAGATCATTTTAGTCAGTCGAATCACATCTCCCATCCGTGCCCTGTGAGTAGTGCACAGACAAAGCCGCTCTGTGGTACATAAAGGGATGTATCACACGCAACAAAAGCAGCAAAGGGGAGAAAGTACTGAGCTAGTACTGAAGCTCCCCAGTGATTCATTTGGCCAGCCTGAGAATAATCCATGCAGGAGTTTAACTCCTGAAGGTGGAACATTGCTAAAAAGGAAGAGAAGCCTACTTACTTGATTAAATCATGCTATAATGAGAGGAGCCTGAATGGAGGACGGGAGGAGGCTGTGTTCCTCAAATCACTTGGTTTAATTGGCAAACACAGTAGGAGGAAATCCTTCTGAAGCCATCACCAGGAGGTGAATTTTCACAGCCCAAGTCACACAATAGATCTTGCGGTGCTGAATCCAAATTGAATTCAATTTGGAAACAGTGGTGGATACTTGCTGGGTGTTGTTATTTTGCAGAAAGAAACCCATACTCTTCTGGAGTGTGCATCAGGACAGCCAGTTGGTGCCAACATTCATGTCTGACATCCCCAAATCAAGAGCACTGGATGGAACATGCGCTTTCCTGGCCCCAGTGACCTGGGACTTCGGTTTTCTCTGTCTAAACATGCCCACGATCCAATCCTAGCTGCACTACTAGGGGATCAGCTGCTCTTGGTGCTTGGCCATTTGAGATTAAGGCCTGCCATCCAAGGTCTGTGTGCAAGAAATGCAATTATCCAGGACCGGCTGCAGATCACCCGTGATATGTTCTAGCAGTTTTAGTTGGAGGTGGCGAGTGGTGTCCTGCCATTTTCTCTTCTGGCCCTGGCTTGTAATTGGCAACTTCTCACCTTCATTGAATTAGCTGTTCCTCAGAATGACTGATGTAAGTGCCTCAGGTGTGATTGAGGAAGTGGAATGAATATGGCGTATCGCAGGGTTCTGACTATGAATGCCCGCAGGTATGTAGACAGTGGGTTGTATCAATGTAAGTCTTAGTTTGAGTAGACAACTGAAAATGAATAGGATTTACATTGAACTAACATCGGATACAACCCATTGTGTATGGCCCAGCTGTGTTGCTGTATCCAGAAAATGAGTTTGCTGCATGGAATCATCCAATCTCAGGATGAAGGGTGGTGGTGGCAATAGTTGACTTTTTCAAGGCCCTCAATGATACGAGACCAATGACAAAGATGTAAATGTCTATTTTTTAATCATAGCAGCAGCCTACCCAACTGCTGGAAACTGAGCCAATACAGGAGCTCCAATGGGGTTGTCAACCACATTCTGGCAAGGCTTCTCTGCCTCCTGCAGTGGCCCAACATGCAGAAGTGGTCTCGTCTCTGGAAAACAGTTAGCTTCTGATTTTGGACATGTCATTCTACTCCTCACGATCAGGAGCCTTGCTGGGAAATACCTCGCAAATTCTACCAAGTAATTGTCCACAAACCAGTATTCTGTTAACTTACACTGCCATTCAGGCGATTCTCATTTTCCAGGATTCTGCATGAAGGCAGAACTGATGCTACTTGTCCAGAGCTACAGTTGCCAATGTATGCTCAAAGTCATACTTTTATCAGCAGTAAACTCGAAGAATGGAGGCGCAGTAATGGGAAATATCTGCCTGTAGAACATCTCCCTATCAAAACAACATAGGAGTCTTGCTAGGGGAAAAAAGGGATACTTGACCTAAGATGCCCACAGGAAGAGGTCTGGTGACACACCTTATGGGCTGATCGATGTACAGTTCTCTTCCCCGTAAAGAGCCTGGGCTGACATCCTTGGTGTGGGTTCCCCCATTACCCCACACACCCTCCAATCAACCTTGTGATTTCGGTCACGCTGTGAGTGTGTGACTGGCACTCAGAGTCTGCTGAGGTTGTGAACACTATATTTAAAAGTATAATCCCAGAAGCTTTCAACCAAATAGTTTTATTCTCTTTCTTGATGGGCTGGATGGTGCTGAGGGCTTAAGGACTGTACCAGGACTGCAGCTTGCAGTACAGTCCTTGATTTTTCTTTGTCTCTTCAAGGAATGGCTTGAAAAAGTGTCTGTGTGTCAGTTGTAAATACTGGAAAATCCAAGGGTCATAATCTATTAAAAACCATAATGAAAAATAGGTCAAGAAATCTCCATATTCTGAACATATGGTATCCTTAAATATCTTACGCACCAAGCCAGTTAAGGCTGTTTAAACCTCCCCGTGTTTGGTGTCTCCTCCAAGTTCAAGCAACAGCCCCCTCTTGTGTTAAATAAATGGAACTAGGACTTTTTGTCTTGGGGAAAGCTGAGCTTGAAGAACAATGTGTGTCTGTTAGCATTGTAATAACATTAATCATCAGAAAGGGGTGACGTTCCATCACATTCCATAATACATCCCATTGATATCAATGGCAAGTGAGTGCAACTGACTGAGACTGAATTCAACCCAATGCCGCATAAGCCCAAGATGAAAATAGCCTAAAAACATGGTCTTATGGAAAAGGGCCTATGGCTCTCAGCATACCTGAGCCTGTGAGGTTTAGGGTTCAATCCGAGGCATGTTTAGGCAGAAAGAACTCCTGCTACCAGTGTGGTTGGCTCAGGTGTGTTGGGAGATGTGGGACATTTTTCTATTTGAACATGACTGGGGTTGCAGCTTTAAAATAGAGTGTGCAGAGCACAGGAAGATCTTTCCCCTTGTTTGGATGGATTTGTGTTTGCTTAACCCTTGTTCTAAGTCAGGAGTGGGAAGTCCCATCGTCATCAAGCATTGCAAGGCCTCAGATTTCCCACTTCTACTCTTTGACCCCTAGTTTTCTAGTCATTTTTCTGTTAAGTGGGATTCACAAATCCTTTCCTCTGCTATCATTCAGTTTCAATGATCATGATTATCTCTCTCTTCCTCCTTTTCTTGTTCCTCATTGTCATTTTCTTCTTGCTGCTGCTACATGTTTGCCGACTGCTCCTGTTTTTTGCCCCTGCATCCTCATGTATTTCTACACGGCCTCCTCCC